>NC_057797.1:681390237-681690237 GCF_018294505.1 Triticum aestivum
CGGACCCAGTCCGTGTAATTGCTACCATCATCTTTCAACTTTGCTTTCTCAAGGAACGCATTAAAATTTAACGGAACAACAGCACGAGCCATCTATCTACAATCAACATAAACAAGCAAGATACTATCAGGGACTAAGTTCATGATAAATTTTAAGTTCAATTAATCATATTATTAAAGAACTCCCACTTAGATAGACATCCCTCTAATCCTCTAAGTGATCACGTGATCCAAATCAACTAAACCATATCCGATCATCACGTGAGATGGAGTAGTTTCATCGGTGAACATCATTATGTTGATCATATCTACTATATGATTCACGCTCGACCTTTCGGTCTCCGTGTTCCGAGGCCATATCTGCATATGCTAGGCTCGTCAAGTTTAACCTGAGTATTCTGCGTGCGCAACTGTTTTGCACCCGTTGTATTTGAACGTAGAGCCTATCACACCCGATCATCACGTGGTGTCTCAGCACGAAGAACTTTTGCAACGGTGCATACTCAGGGAGAACACTTCTTGATAATTTAGTGAGAGATCATCTTATAATGCTACCGTCAATCAAAGCAAGATAAGATGCATAAAAAGATAAACATCACATGCAATCAATATAAGTGATATGATATGGCCATCATCATCTTGTGCTTGTGATCTCCATCTCCGAAGCACCGTCATGATCACCATCGTCACCGGCGCGACACCTTGATCTCCATCGTAGCATCGTTGTCGTCTCGCCAATCTTATGCTTCCACGACTATCACTACCGTTTAGTAATAAAGTAAAGCATTACATCGCGATTGCATTGCATACAATAAAGCGACAACCATATGGCTCCTGCCAGTTGCCGATAACTTGGTTACAAAACATGATCATCTCATACAATAAAATTCAGCATCATGCCTTGACCATATCACATCACAACATGCCCTGCAAAAACAAGTTAGACGTCCTCTACTTTGTTGTTGCATGTTTTACGTGGCTGCTACGGGCTTAAGTAAGAACCAATCTCACCTACGCATCAAAACCACAACGATAGTTTGTCAAATAGACTCCGTTTTAACCTTCGCAAGGACCGGGCGTAGCCATACTTGGTTCAACTAAAGTTGGAGAGGCAGTCGCCCGCAAGCCATCTCTGTGCAAAGCACGTCGAGGGAACCGGTCTCGCGTAAGCGTACGCGTAAGGTTGGTCCGGGTCGTCTCGTCCAACAATACCGCTGAACCAAAATATGACATGCTGGTAGGCAGTATGACTTGTATCGTCCACAACTCACTTGTGTTCTACTCGTGCATATAACATCAACATCATTAACCTAGGCTCGGATGCCACTGTTGGGTTTCGTAGTAATTTCAAAAAATTTCCTACGCGCACACAGGATCATGTGATGCATAGCAACGAGAGGAGAGTGTTGTCTACGTACCCTACGCAGACCGACTGCGGAAGCGATGACACGACGTAGAGGAAGTAGTCGTACGTCTTCACGATCCAACCGATCAAGCACCGAAACTACGGCACCTCCGAGTTCGAGCACACGTTCAGCTCGATGACGATCCCCGGACTCCGATCCAGCAAAGTGTCGGGGAAGAGTTCCGTCAGCACGACGGCGTGGTGACGATCTTGATGAACTACAGCAGCAGGGCTTCGCCTAAACTCCGCTACAGTATTATCGAGGAATATGGTGGCAGGGGGCACCGCACACGGCTAAGGAATCGATCACGTGGATCAACTTGTGTCAACTTGTGTGTTTAGAGGTGCCCCTGCCTCCGTATATAAAGGAGGAGAGGAGGGGAGGCTGGCCGGCCAAAGAGGGAGGCGCAGGAGAGTCCTACTCCCATCTGGGAGTAGGATTCCTCCCCCCAATCCTAGTCCAACTAGGATTCCTCGGAGGGGAAGGGAGAGAGGGGGGCCGGCCACCTTCTCCTAGTCCTAATAGGACTAGGGGAGGGGAAGAGGCGCAGCCACCTTGGGCTGCCCCTTTCTCCTTTCCACTAAGGCCCATGATGGCCCATATGGCTCCCGGGGGGTTCCGGTAACCTCCCGGTAACCCGGTAAAATCCCGATTTCACCCGGAACACTTCCGATGTCCAAACATAGGCTTCCAATATATCAATCTTTACGTCTCGACCATTTCGAGACTCCTCGTCATGTCCGTGATCACATCCGGGACTCCGAACAACCTTCGGTACATCAAAATGCATAAACTCATAATATAACTGTCATCGTAACCTTAAGCGTGCGGACCCTACGGGTTCGAGAACAATGTAGACATGACCGAGACATGTCTCTGGTCAATAACCAATAGCGGGACCTGGATGCCCATATTGGCTCCTACATATTCTACGAAGATCTTTATCGGTCAGACCGCATAACAACATACGTTGTTCCCTTTGTCATCGGTATGTTACTTGCCCGAGATTCGATCGTCGGTATCCAATACCTAGTTCAATCTCGTTAACGGCAAGTCTCTTTACTCGTTCCGTAATACATCATCTCACAACTAACATATTAGTTGTAATGCTTGCAAGGCTTATGTGATGTGTATTACCGAGAGGGCCCAGAGATACCTCTCCGACAATCGGAGTGACAAATCCTAATCTCGAAATACGCCAACCCAACATCGACCATTGGAGACACCTGTAGTACTCCTTTATAATCACCCATTTACGTTGTGACGTTTGGTAGTACCCAAAGTGTTCCTCCGGTAAACGGGAGTTGCATAATCTCATAGTCGTAGGAACATGTATAAGTCATGAAGAAAGCAATAGCAACATACTAAACGATCAGGTGCTAAGCTAATGGAATGGGTCATGTCAATCAGATCATTCTACTAATGATGTGACCTCGTTAATCAAATAACAACTCATTGTTCATGGTTAGGAAACATAACCATCTTTGATTAACGAGCTAGTCAAGTAGAGGCATACTAGTGACACTCTGTTTGTCTATGTATTCACACATGTATTATGTTTCCGGAAAATACAATTCTAGCATGAATAATAAACATTTATCATGATTATAAGGAAATAAATAATAACTTTATTATTGCCTCTAGGGCATATTTCCTTCAGTCTCCCACTTGCACTAGAGTCAATAATCTAGATTACACTGTAATGAATCTAACACCCATGGAGCTTTGGTGCTGATCATGTTTTGCTCGTGGAAGAGGCTTAGTCAACGGGTCTGCAATATTCAGATCCGTATGTATCTTGCAAATCTCTATGTCTCCCACCTGGACTAGATCCCGGATGGAGTTGAAGCGTCTCTTGATGTGTTTGGTCCTTTTGTGAAATCTGGATTCCTTTGCCAAGGCAATTGCACCAGTATTGTCACAAAAGATTTTCATTGGACCCGATGCACTAGGTATGACACCTAGATCGGATATGAACTCCTTCATCCAGACTCCTTCATTTGCTGCTTCCGAAGCAGCTATGTATTCCGCTTCACATGTAGATCCCGCTACGACGCTTTGTTTAGAACTGCACCAACTGACAGCTCCACCGTTTAATGTAAACACGTATCCGGTTTGCGATTTAGAATCGTCCGGATCAGTGTCAAAGCTTGCATCAACGTAACCTTTTACGATGAGCTCTTTGTCACTTCCATATACGAGAAACATATCCTTAGTCCTTTTCAGGTATTTCAGGATGTTCTTGACCGCTGTCCAGTGATCCATTCCTGGATTACTTTGGTACCTCCCTGCTAAACTTATAGCAAGGCACACATCAGGTCTGGTACACAGCATTGCATACATGATAGAGCCTATGGCTGATGCATAGGGAACATCTTTCATATTCTCTCTATCTTCTGCAGTGGTCGGGCATTGAGTCTTACTCAATTTCACACCTTGTAACACAGGCAAGAACCCTTTCTTTGCTTGATCCATTTTGAATTTCTTCAAAATTTTGTCAAGGTATGTGCTTTGTGAAAGTCCAATTAAGCGTCTTGATCTGTCTCTATAGATCTTAATGCCTAATATGTAAGCAGCTTCACCGAGGTCTTTCATTGAAAAACTTTTATTCAAGTATCCCTTTATGCTATCCAGAAATTCTATATCATTTCCAATCAGTAATATGTCATCCACATATAATATCAGAAATGCTACAGAGCTCCCACTCACTTTCTTGTAAATACAGGCTTCTCCAAAAGTCTGTATAAAACCAAATGCTTTGATCACACTATCAAAACGTTTATTCCAACTCCGAGAGGCTTGCACCAGTCCATAAATGGATCGCTGGAGCTTGCACACTTTGTTAGCTCCCTTTGGATCGACAAAACCTTCTGGTTGCATCATATACAACTCTTCTTCCAGGAATCCATTCAGGAATGCAGTTTTGACATCCATTTGCCAAATTTCATAATCATAAAATGCGGCAATTGCTAACATGATTCGGACGGACTTAAGCATCGCTACGGGTGAGAAGGTCTCATCGTAGTCAATTCCTTGAACTTGCCGAAAACCTTTTGCGACAAGTCGAGCTTTGTAGACAGTAACATTACCATCAGCGTCAGTCTTCTTCTTAAAGATCCATTTATTCTCAATCGCTTGCCGATCATCGGGCAAGTCAACCAAAGTCCATACTTTGTTCTCATACATGGATCCCATCTCAGATTTCATGGCTTCTAGCCACTTTGCGGAATCTGGGCTCACCATCGCTTCTTCATAGTTCGTAGGTTCATCATGATCTAGTAGCATGACCTCCAGAACAGGATTACCGTACCACTCTGGTGCGGATCTTACTCTGGTTGATCTACGAAGTTCAGTAGTATCTTGATCTGAAGTTTCATGATCATTATCATTGGCTTCCTCACTAACTGGTGTAGGTGTCACTGAAACAGTTTTCTGTGATGAACTACTTTCCAGTAAGGGAGCAGGTACAGTTACCTCGTCAAGTTCTACTTTCCTCCCACTCACTTCTTTCGAGAGAAACTCCTTCTCTAGAAATGATCCATTCTTAGCAACAAATGTTTTGCCTTCGGATCTGTGATAGAAGGTGTACCCAACAGTTTCCTTTGGGTATCCTATGAATACACATTTCTCCGATTTGGGTTCGAGCTTATCAGGTTGAAGCTTTTTCACATAAGCATCGCAGCCCCAAACTTTAAGAAACGACAACTTTGGTTTCTTGCCAAACCATAGTTCATAAGGCGTCGTCTCAACGGATTTTGATGGTGCCCTATTTAACGTGAATGCGGCCGTCTCTAAAGCATATCCCCAAAATGATAGCGGTAAATCAGTAAGAGACATCATAGATCGCACCATATCTAGTAAAGTACGATTACGACGTTCGGACACACCATTACGCTGTGGTGTTCCGGGTGGCGTGAGTTGCGAAACTATTCCACAATTTTTCAAATGTACACCAAACTCGTAACTCAAATATTCTCCTCCACGATCAGATCGTAGAAACTTTATTTTCTTGTTACGATGATTTTCAACTTCACTCTGAAATTCTTTGAACTTTTCAAATGTTTCAGACTTATGCTTCATTAAGTAGATATATCCATATCTGCTCAAATCATCTGTGAAGGTGAGAAAATAACGATATCCGCCACGAGCCTCAATATTCATCGGGCCACATACATCGGTATGTATGATTTCCAACAAATCTGTTGCTCTCTCCATAGTACCGGAGAACGGTGTTTTAGTCATCTTGCCCATGAGGCACGGTTCGCAAGTACCAAGTGATTCATAATCAAGTGGTTCCAAAAGTCCATTAGTATGGAGTTTCTTCATGCGTTTTACACCGATATGACCTAAACGACAGTGCCACAAATAAGTTGCACTTTCATTATCAACTCTGCATCTTTTGGTTTCAACATTATGAATATGTGTATTACTACTATCGAGATTTAGTAAGAATAGACCACTCTTCAAGGGTGCATAACCATAAAAGATATTACTCATATAAATAGAACAACCATTATTCTCTGATTTAAATGAATAACCGTCTCGCATTAAACAAGATCCAGATATAATGTTCATGCTCAACGCTGGCACCAAATAACAATTATTTAGGTCTAATACTAATCCCGAAGGTAGATGTAGAGGTAGCGTGCCGACCGCGATCACATCGACTTTGGAACCGTTTCCCACGCGCATCGTCACCTCGTCCTTTGCCAATGCCCGCTTATTCTGTAGTCCCTGTTTCGAGTTGCAAATATTAGCAACAGAACCAGTATCAAATACCCAGGTGCTACTGCGAGCATTGGTAAGGTACACATCAATAACATGTATATCACATATACCTTTGTTCACCTTGCCATCCTTCTTATCCGCCAAATACTTGGGGCAGTTCCGCTTCCAGTGACCAGTCTGCTTGCAGTAGAAGCACTCAGTTTCAGGCTTAGGTCTAGACTTGGGTTTCTTCTCTTGAGCAGCAACTTGCTTGCCGTTCTTTTTGAAGTTCCCCTTTTTCTTCCCTTTGCCCTTTTTCTTGAAACTAGTGGTCTTGTTAACCATCAACACTTGATGCTCCTTCTTGATTTCTACCTCCGCAGCTTTCAGCATTGCGAAGAGCTCGGGAATAGTCTTGTTCATCCCTTGCATATTATAGTTCATCACGAAGCTCTTGTTGCTTGGTGGCAGTGATTGGAGAATTCTGTCAATGACGCAATCATCCGGAAGATTAACTCCCAATTGAATCAAGTGATTATTATACCCAGACATTTTGAGTATATGCTCACTGACAGAACTGTTCTCTTCCATCTTGCAGCTATAGAACTTATTGGAGACTTCATATCTCTCAATCCGGGCATTTGCTTGAAATATTAACTTCAACTCCTGGAACATCTCATATGCTCCATGATGTTCAAAACGTCGTTGAAGTCCCGATTCTAAGCCGTAAAGCATGGCACACTGAACTATCGAGTAGTCATCAGCTTTGCTCTGCCAGACGTTCATAACATCTGGCGTTGCTCCAGCAGCAGGCCTGGCACCCAGCGGTGCTTCCAGGACGTAATTCTTCTGTGCAGCAATGAGGATAATCCTCAAGTTACGGACCCAGTCCGTGTAATTGCTACCATCATCTTTCAACTTTGCTTTCTCAAGGAACGCATTAAAATTTAACGGAACAACAGCACGAGCCATCTATCTACAATCAACATAAACAAGCAAGATACTATCAGGGACTAAGTTCATGATAAATTTTAAGTTCAATTAATCATATTATTAAAGAACTCCCACTTAGATAGACATCCCTCTAATCCTCTAAGTGATCACGTGATCCAAATCAACTAAACCATATCCGATCATCACGTGAGATGGAGTAGTTTCATCGGTGAACATCATTATGTTGATCATATCTACTATATGATTCACGCTCGACCTTTCGGTCTCCGTGTTCCGAGGCCATATCTGCATATGCTAGGCTCGTCAAGTTTAACCTGAGTATTCTGCGTGCGCAACTGTTTTGCACCCGTTGTATTTGAACGTAGAGCCTATCACACCCGATCATCACGTGATGTCTCAGCACGAAGAACTTTTGCAACGGTGCATACTCAGGGAGAACACTTCTTGATAATTTAGTGAGAGATCATCTTATAATGCTACCGTCAATCAAAGCAAGATAAGATGCATAAAAAGATAAACATCACATGCAATCAATATAAGTGATATGATATGGCCATCATCATCTTGTGCTTGTGATCTCCATCTCCGAAGCACCGTCATGATCACCATCGTCACCGGCGCGACACCTTGATCTCCATCGTAGCATCGTTGTCGTCTCGCCAATCTTATGCTTCCACGACTATCACTACCGTTTAGTAATAAAGTAAAGCATTACATCGCGATTGCATTGCATACAATAAAGCGACAACCATATGGCTCCTGCCAGTTGCCGATAACTTGGTTACAAAACATGATCATCTCATACAATAAAATTCAGCATCATGCCTTGACCATATCACATCACAACATGCCCTGCAAAAACAAGTTAGACGTCCTCTACTTTGTTGTTGCATGTTTTACGTGGCTGCTACGGGCTTTAAGTAAGAACCAATCTCATCTACGCATCAAAACCACAACGATAGTTTGTCAAATAGACTCCGTTTTAACCTTCGCAAGGACCGGGCGTAGCCATACTTGGTTCAACTAAAGTTGGAGAGGCAGTCGCCCGCAAGCCATCTCTGTGCAAAGCACGTCGAGGGAACCGGTCTCGCGTAAGCGTACGCGTAAGGTTGGTCCGGGTCGTCTCGTCCAACAATACCGCTGAACCAAAATATGACATGCTGGTAGGCAGTATGACTTGTATCGTCCACAACTCACTTGTGTTCTACTCGTGCATATAACATCAACATCATTAACCTAGGCTCGGATGCCACTGTTGGGTTTCGTAGTAATTTCAAAAAATTTCCTACGTGCACACAGGATCATGTGATGCATAGCAACGAGGGGGAGAGTATTGTCTACGTACCCTACGCAGACCGACTGCGGAAGCGATGATACGACGTAGAGGAAGTAGTCGTACGTCTTCACGATCCAACCGATCAAGCACCGAAACTACGGCACCTCCGAGTTCGAGCACACGTTCAGCTCGATGACGATCCCCGGACTCCGATCCAGCAAAGTGTCGGGGAAGAGTTCCGTCAGCACGACGGCGTGGTGATGATCTTGATGAACTACAGCAGCAGGGCTTCGCCTAAACTCCGCTACAGTATTATCGAGGAATATGGTGGCAGGGGGCACCGCACACGGCTAAGGAATCGATCACGTGGATCAACTTGTGTCAACTTGTGTGTTTAGAGGTGCCCCTGCCTCCATATATAAAGGAGGAGAGGAGGGGAGGCTGGCCGGCCAAAGAGGGAGGTGCAGGAGAGTCCTACTCCATCTGGGAGTAGGATTCCTCCCCCCAATCCTAGTCCAACTAGGATTCCTCGGAGGGGAAGGGAGAGAGGGGGGCCGGCCACCTTCTCCTAGTCCTAATAGGACTAGGGGAGGGGAAAGAGGCGCAGCCACCTTGGGCTGCCCCTTTCTCCTTTCCACTAAGGCCCATGATGGCCCATATGGCTCTCGGGGGGTTCCGGTAACCTCCCGGTAACCCGGTAAAATCCCGATTTCACCCGGAACACTTCCGATGTCCAAACATAGGCTTCCAATATATCAATCTTTACGTCTCGACCAATTCGAGACTCCTCGTCATGTCCGTGATCACATCCGGGACTCCGAACAACCTTCGGTACATCAAAATGCATAAACTCATAATATAACTGTCATCGTAACCTTAAGCGTGCGGACCCTACGGGTTCGAGAACAATGTAGACATGACCGAGACATGTCTCTGGTCAATAACCAATAGCGGGACCTGGATGCCCATATTGGCTCCTACATATTCTACGAAGATCTTTATCGGTCAGACCGCATAACAACATACGTTGTTCCCTTTGTCATCGGTATGTTACTTGCCCGAGATTCGATCGTCGGTATCCAATACCTAGTTCAATCTCGTTAACGGCAAGTCTCTTTACTCGTTCCGTAATACATCATCTCACAACTAACATATTAGTTGTAATGCTTGCAAGGCTTATGTGATGTGTATTACCGAGAGGGCCCAGAGATACCTCTCCGACAATCGGAGTGACAAATCCTAATCTCGAAATACGCCAACCCAACATCGACCATTGGAGACACCTGTAGTACTCCTTTATAATCACCCATTTACGTTGTGACGTTTGGTAGTACCCAAAGTGTTCCTCCGGTAAACGGGAGTTGCATAATCTCATAGTCGTAGGAACATGTATAAGTCATGAAGAAAGCAATAGCAACATACTAAACGATCAGGTGCTAAGCTAATGGAATGGGTCATGTCAATCAGATCATTCTACTAATGATGTGACCTCGTTAATCAAATAACAACTCATTGTTCATGGTTAGGAAACATAACCATCTTTGATTAACGAGCTAGTCAAGTAGAGGCATACTAGTGACACTCTGTTTGTCTATGTATTCACACATGTATTATGTTTCCGGAAAATACAATTCTAGCATGAATAATAAACATTTATCATGATTATAAGGAAATAAATAATAACTTTATTATTGCCTCTAGGGCATATTTCCTTCAATGACAGACTCGATGATCGAGAAGGATTAGTATTCACATCGGAGTATAAGAACACCATTTAGGAAAGGTATGGAATCAACATTTGACTTTGAAGCAACTTGAATACCCCAACTCAAAACAAAAACAAGGATTGGCTTGCAGAATAAGCTGGAACAAACATATGATAGAAATTTCATCCGAAGTTTTTGTGGTGGGGCCTACACGGGCTCGATCGTACAGCACCATCATGTACAAGGCAGTGCACATGACATACGAAGCGTCCCCGAGTCGGCATAGCCAAGGACTCTTTAAGACACAACGAGACCACTGGAAAACCGACCGTGAATAGGCGGACCACTAGACGTCGAACCCCAATTTCATATCATACATCTGTTGGAAAGATATCCTAAGAGCTACTTGAATTCCCACTTATAAACTCCCGAAATTTTCCGATTATGCAATCGGGTGTTGGGGATACAGGGGAAGCATAATATCTCACCCAAATCTAGCAAATCCTACATCCAGTTGTATCCATCCTTCAACACATAACCAAGAAACCTTCGGAAATTGTCTACCTCAACCTTCGAAAAGCATCCGTTATACGAGTTATGGCAATACTCCCGAACTCCCGCCCCAGTACTGGGTGGCGTCGAGGTTATCTCACCAACAACTGCATAAAAGAGATTTTCGATGTCGGTGAAACTAAACTCGGGTATTCCAGAACTGCAATGATAAAATTGTGATGACAACACCTCGGAGCTCAACTCCCCGGGACACTGCCACAACCCCTAAATGACAGGAGGCACCAAGAACAATGTTCTCGTCACAAATCGATCGGAACGATTCCAAGATACCCGTGTGATCCTAAAAAAATTTAGTGAAATTTGAGAAGAGGAGAGTCAAAACTCTACGTCAGGATGCCTTACCAGAGCGATGAAGGGACTGGGGAGTAAAAAGAATTCCTAAACTCTCCGATATATAATTCCTAATGACTCAAAACATTTTCTAGACTCAACTCGTCCGCTAATTCGATCAAGCAGTGGGGCTCCTAAGGTCGGGGAAGGCTCTGATTACCAACTTGTAACGCCCTCGATGCGGCTATATCTCCCACGTGTCGACGCACGACTTAGAGGCATAACCGCATTGAAAGCAGTGTCGCAAGTGAGGTAATCTTCACACAACCCATGTAATACAAAGGGAAAAAGATACATAGTTGGCTTACAATCGCCACTTCACACAATTACATGAATAAAGCATTACAACATCCAAATACAATAAAGTCCGACTACGGAACCAAAATAAAAGAAAAACCCCAAATGCGACAAGGTCCCCGATCGACCCCAACTGGGCTCCACTACTGATCAACTAGAACGAAACAACACAAAGGACAAAATCTTCATCAAGCTCCTCCGTGAGCTTGGTTGCATCGTCTGCACGGTAACATCGGCACCTGCAAACTGGTTTTCGAAGTATCTGTGAGTCACGGGGACTCAGCAATCTCACACCCTCGCGATCAAGACTATTTAAGCTTATGGGTAAGGTAAAAGGTATGAGGTGGAGCTGCAGCAAGCGACTAGCATATATGGTGGCTAACATACGCAAATGAGAGCGAGAAGAGAAGGCAAAGCACGATCGAGAAAACTATGATCAAGAAGTGATCCTAGAACAACCTACGTCAAGCATAACTCCAACACCGTGTTCACATCCGGACTCCGCCGGAAAGAGACCATCACGGTTACACACGCGGTTGATGCATTTTAATTAAGTTAAACTTCAGGTTTTCTACAACCGGACATTAACAAATTCCCATCTTCCCATAACCATGGGCACGGCTTTCAAAAGTTCAAATCCCTGTAGGGGAGTCCCAACTTAGCCCATGACAAGCTCTCACGGTCAACGCAGGATATACCTTCTCCCGAGACATTCCGATCAGACTCGGTATCCCGGTTCTACAAGACAACTTCGACAAGTTAAAACAAATCCAGCAACACCGCACGAATGTGCCGACAAATCCTGATAGGAGCTGCACATATCTCGTTCTCAGGGCACACTCAGATTGTCCAAACTTCCGGTAGGCCAGCCCAGAGTTGCCCCTGGTGGCCACCGCGGCTGACGAGGTGGACCAACACTCAGAGGAGCACTGGCCCGTGGGGGTTTAAATAAGATGACCCTTGAGTCCGCGGAACCCAAGGGAAAAAGAGGCTAGGTGGCAAATGGTAAAACCAATGTTGGGCGTTGCTGGAGGAGTTTTATTCAAGGCGAACTGTCAAGGGGTTCCCATAATATCCCAACCGCGTAAGGAACGCAAAATCTGGGAACATAACACCGATATGACGGAAACTAGGGCGGCAAGAGTGGAACAAAACACCAGGCATAAGGCCGAGCCTTCCACCCTTTACCAAGTATATAGATGCATTAATTAAATAAGAGATATTGTGATATCCCAACAAGTAAACATGTTCCAACAAGGAACAACATCTCCATGTTCCAACAAGGAACAAACTTCAATCTTCACCTGCAACTAACAACGCTATAAGAGGGGCTGAGCAAAGTGGTAACATAGCCAAACAACGGTTTGCTAGGACAAGGTGGGTTAGAGGCTTGGTACAACAATATGGGAGGCATGATAAGCAAGTGGTAGGTATCACAGCATAGGCATAGCAAAAGAGCAAGCAACTAGCAAGCAAAGATAGAAGTGATTTCGAGGGTATGGTCATCTTGCCTGAAATCCCGCAAGGAAGAAGAACGAGTCCATGAAGAAGATAAACGGACGTAGTCGAACGGTTCCTCACAAACGCGATGTTATCGGAACCAACCCGAAGAAGCAACACCGGAAAGAAGCACACAACATAGTCAACAACCACTACAACAACATGGCATGATGCACAATAAGTATGATGCATGTCCGGTTTAAAGAAGAATGGCATGGCAAAGTGCACAAACAATCCTACAAATTAAGTGGAGCTCATTATGCAACGGAGTTGCATATTGACGGAACACCACATTCGAG
Organism: Triticum aestivum; assembly: GCF_018294505.1. NCBI lineage: Eukaryota > Viridiplantae > Streptophyta > Magnoliopsida > Poales > Poaceae > Triticum > Triticum aestivum. The sequence continues at coordinate 681,403,285 of NC_057797.1, forward strand.
TTACTTAGTTCGATCTCGTTTATGTACCCAACAAGATTAAATGTTGTTAGCATGGCAAGAGGGTGAAGCAAAATAAAACTACCTATCTAGGCAAGCTTAAATGAGGCCGGAAGCAACGAACAACAATTCCGGTAAATCCCCATATGCATATATTAGGTTTGGTGCTGTTCTGGCCTAAACCAAATTTTATAGTTGTTAAACATGCAAAGTGATGCCACCATGTTAAACTAGGCAAAATTCTACCCCATTTACATATAAAGTTTATTAGAAACCGAGCTACGGTTATTTAGTTATGATTTAAACCGTTTTAGCAAGTTATTTAAGCAAATTAAAACAAACAGCAATTTAAACATTTCAAACATGGATGAAAGTTGCAAATTATTAAACTAGACAAAATTCTAAGCAACTTTCATATATAATTTATTTAGATCCGATGCACGGTCGTGAAGTTATTAAATGCATGAAACTAGGGGGGGTTTCTATAAAATTTGTTGTCTCTGGAAAAATACTAAAAACGCAGATCTGAAAAAAAAACAGGAACTGGACCGAAACGGGGGCGGCTGGGCGCTCACCATGGGCCTTGGCTCAGAACTGTAGAGAGGAGGAGGCAGGCCCGCAGCTGGTCTAACAGATCTAGGCCACGGGAAGGCTTGAGGCCCAGGTGGCTGCCCACGCTGGCGCTTGAACGGGTCAACGGGGAGGCTTGGCCGAAGCAGAGCAGCGCACGACAGGGCCAGCGGGCACGAAGCAGAGCAGCGCTCGAGCTCCGGCGAGCGGGCAAGGCGGAGGGAGAAGGGCGGCGGCGAGGACCACTCCGGCGAGGCACGTACTTGGCGCGGGGTCTACGAAGGGCGGCAGGAGAGGTCCGAGACGGCAACAGTGACACAGGCGGTGCTCCCGCGTCGTGCTCGCCGATGCGGCGGCGGAGGCCAGGGCGGAGAGGTCGCCGGGGCCCTGGGCGATGGAGGTCGTCGGAGGGCGAGGTCGCCGGCAGCAGGTCGAGCTTCTTCTCAACGACGGAGGCGCGCGAGGTGGTGCTTCGGCACAGGAAATCAAGGCGGCGGGGTCGATTTGCTCAGGAATGAGGGCGCCATGGGAGGAGCTCGGGGTAGAGGAGAAGCGCGGCATTGTACTTGGCATCCTGCAGGTCCGGCAGGGATGGCGACCCAAAGGCGTGGAATCGACGAGGCGGCGGAGTTTCTTCGGCAGCCATGGCGCCTGACGTGCTCCCTGCTGCAGCTGTACAGAGAGAAGGGGAGACGCGTGAGAGAGAGAAGAAACGGTAGAGGAAGGAGAGAGAGGGACAGGGCCTTGGACGTGTTGGCTCGAGGAGAGATCAAAGGAGGCCGCGGGGTCCTTCTGGTGCTGCTTCCCATTGCCGGCGGGGACGGCTGGCTCGATCCGCTCGGGGTCGAGGTGAGTGCCTCTGCGGGAGGCAAGGCTGGGGCGATGGGAGCCTCGTGGGTCATCGGATCGGAGATCTGGCGGTCCAGATCGAGTGGGAGAAGGCTGCGGTGGTTGGTGGAGTGGATCCGAGGGAGGGGGAAGTGGATCTGGTTGGGTGGCTGAGAAAAAACGAGGAAGATGCGGTGGCTACCTAGGGGATGGATCCCGAGGGGGATTTGGAGTGTGGCGGCGGCTGAGGGGGACAAACGCCCGAGTTTTTAGGGTTGCTGGTTTACATAGTGAGTGGGTCTATATGCAGACTAAGGGAAGCCCTTCTATCTAAATCGGACGGCTGAGAAAATATAGGTTAGGAAGTCCAAATAAGAAAACGATGACGTTTTGTAGATGTTTGGGGTTGACCCGGATCCAACGGTGACGACTGTCCGGGTCGGGTCCGGGACAGCTTTCGGACGCGCGCGCGAGGAAGACTGCGGGCTGACGAGAGAGGTTAGGTTGGGCCTGGCGGTAGGTAGTGGACTGTGCAGAAGGCCTCATGCTGAGAGAAGAGAAGAGAGGCCCGGCGACTGTTTCCGGAGACCGAAAACGTCTAACGTTTGACCGGTTATACTGCCGCTATAGTTAACGTTGGGGCATCAAATGAACTCCGAATGCGACGAAACTTGGCAGGCGGTCTACCTACAACATAACAACACCACTTTCCAACTTTCAACCCAATCCGAGAACATTTTCCGGCCACTTATAAAATACTATTTCGGACATGCCGCGGGCATTTGCAAGTGTGTCTGGGCTCAGAACGGACAACGGACGGAACAAGGAGACCGGACGGATGAAAGTTTTGAAAACATGATGATCCAATGCAGATGATGACATGGCAATATGCAACACGCAAGCAAATGACAAGGCAACAACAGCGAATAACTGGAGGACACCTGGCAAATCGGTCTCGGGGCGTCACAGCAGCAAAGTAGCGTAAGTATTTCCCTCAGTTTTTGAGAACCAAGGTATCAATCCAGTGGGAGGCTACGCGCAAGTCCCTCGTACCTGCACAAAACAAATAAATCCTTGCAACCAATGCAAATAGGGGTTGTCAATCCCTATAGGGCCACTTACGAGAGTGACATCTGATAGATATGGTAAGATAATATTTTTGGTATTTTTATGATAAAGATGCAAAGTAAAATAAAGGCAAAGGAAATAACTAAGTAGTAGGAGATCAATATGATAAAGATAGACCCGGGGGCCATAGGTTTCACTAGTGGCTTCTCTCGAGAGCATAAGTATTATACCGTGGGTGAACTAATTACTGTTGAGCAATTGGCAGAATTGAGCATAGTTATGAGAATATCTAGGTATGATCATGTATATAGGCATCACGTCCGAGACAAGTAGACCGACTCCTGCCTGCATCTACTACTATTACTCCACTCATCGACCGCTATCTAGCATGCATCTAGAGTATTAAGTTAAAAACAGAGTAACGCCTTAAGCAAGATGACATGATGTAGAGGGATAGACTCATGCAATATGAAGAAAACCCCATCTTGTTATCCTCGATGGCAACAATACAAAACGTGCCTTGCTGCCCTTACTGTCATCGGGAAAGGACACCGCAAGATTGAACCCAAAGCTAAGCACTTCTCCCATTGCAAGAAAGATCAATCTAGTAGGCCAAACCAAACTGATAATTTGAAGAGACTTGCAAAGATAACCAATCATACATAAAAGAATTCAGAGAAGATTCAAATATTATTCATAGATAGACTTGATCATAAACCCACAAATTCATCGGTCTCAACAAACACACCGCAAAAAGAAGATTACATCAAATAGTTCTCCACAAGAGAGGGGGAGAACATTGTATTGAGATCCAAAAAGAGAGAAGAAGCCATCTAGCTACTAACTATGGACCCGTAGGTCTGAGGTAAACTACTCACACTTCATCGGAGAGGCTATGGTGTTGATGTAGAAGCCCTCCGTGATCGATGCCCCCTCCGGCGGAGCTCCGGAACAGGCCCCAACATGGGATTTCGTGGGTACAAAAAGTTACGGCGGTGGAATTAGGGTTTTGGCTCTGTCTCTGTTCGTTTGGGGGTACGTGGATATATATAGGAGGAAGAAGTACGTCAGTGGAGCAACAGGGGGCCCACGAGGGTGGAGGGCGCGCCTGGTGGGGGTGGGCGCGCCCCCCTACCTCGTGGCCTCTTGTTTTATTTCTTGACGTAGGGTCCAAGTCTCTCTGGTCTTATTCGTTGAGAAAATCATGTTCCCGAAGGTTTCATTCCGTTTGGACTCCGTTTGATATTCCTTTTCTTCGAAACCCTAAAACAGGCAAAAAACAGCAATTCTGGGCTGGGCCTCCGGTTAATAGGTTAGTCCCAAAAATAATATAAAAGTGGATAATAAAGCCTAATAATTTCCAAAATAGTAGATAATATAGCATGGAGCAATCAAAAATTATAGATACGTTGGAGACGTATCAAGCATCCCCAAGCTTAATTCCTGCTCGTCCTCGAGTAGGTAAATGATAAAAACAGAATTTTTGATGCAGAGTGCTACTTGGCATAATTTTATTGTAATTCTTCTTAATTGTGGTATGAATATTCAGATCCGAAAGATTCAAGACAAAAGTTCATATTGACATAAAAATAATAATACTTCAAGCATACTAACTAAGCAATTATGTCTTCTCAAAATAACATGGCTAAAGAAAGTTATCCCTACAAAATCATATAGTCTGGCTATGCTCCATCTTCACCACACAAAATATTTAAATCATGCACAACCCCGATGACAAGCCAAGCAATTGTTTCATACTTTTGACATTCTCAAAACTTTTTCAATTTTCACGCAATACATGAGCGTGAGCCATGGACATATCACTATAGGTGGAATAGAGCGGTGGTTGTGGAGAAGACAAAAGGGAGAAGATAGTCTCACATCAACTAGGCATATCAACGGGCTATGGAGATGCCCATCAATAGATATCAATGTGAGTGAGTAGGGATTGCCATGCAACGGATGCACTAGAGCTATAAGTATATGAAAGCTCAAAAAGAAACTAAGTGGGTGTGCATCCAACTTGCTTGCTCATGAAGACCTAGGGCAATTTGAGGAAGCCCATCATTGGAATATACAAGCCAAGTTCTATAATGAAAAATTCCCACTAGTATATGAAAGTGATAACTGTTGGAAATATGCCCTAGAGGCAATAATAAAATGGTTATTATTATATTTCTTTGTTCATGATAATTGTCTATTATTCATGCTATAATTGTGTTATCAGGAAATCGTAATACATGTGTGAATACATAGACCACAACACGTCCCTAGTGAGCCTCTAGTCGACTAGCTCGTTGATCAAAAGATAGTCATGGTTTCCGGACTATGGACATTGGATGTCATTGATAACGGGATCACATCATTAGGAGAATGATGTGATGGACAAGACCCAATCCTAAGCATAGCTCAAAGATCGTGTAGTTCGTTTGCTGTAGCTTTTCCGAATGTCATGTATCATTTCCTTAGACCATGAGATTGTGCAACTCCCGGATACCGTAGGAGTGCTTTGGGTATGCCAAATGTCACAACGTAACTGGGTGACTATAAAGGTACACTACAGGTATCTCCGAAAGTGTCTGTTGGGTTGGGACGAATCGAGACTGGGATTTGTCACTCCGTATGACGGAGAGGTATCTCTGGGCCCATTCATTAATGCATCATCATAATGAGCTCAATGTGACCAAGTGGTTGATCACGGGATCATGCATTATGGCACGAGTAGAGTGACTTGCCGATAACGAGATTGAACGAGGTATTGGGATACCGACGATCGAGTCTCGGGCAAGTAACGTACCAATTGACAAAGGGAATTGTATATGGATTGATTGAATCCTCGACATCGTGGTTCATCCGATGAGATCATCTGGAGCATGTGGGAGCCAACATGGGTATCCAGATCCTGCTGTTGGTTATTGACCGGAGAGGCGTCTTGGTCATGTCTGCATGTCTCCCGAACCCGTAGGGTCTACACACTTAAGGTTCGGTGATGCTAGGGTTGTAGAGATATTAGTATGCAGTAACCCGAAAGTTGTTCGGAGTCCCGGATGAGATCTCGGACATCACGAGGAGTTCCGGAATGGTCCGAAGGCAAAGATTTATATATAGGAAGTCTAGTTTCGGCCATCGGGAAGGTTTCGGGGGTCGCCGGTATTGTACCGGGACCACTGGAAGGGTCCCGGGGGTCCACCGGGTGGGGCCACCTATCCCGGAGGGCCCCGTGGGCTGAAGTGGGAGGGGAACCAGCCCCTGGTGGGCTGGTGCGCCCCCCCCCCTTGGGCCTCCCCTGCGCCTAGGGTTGGGAAACCCTAGGGGTGGGGGCGCCCCCCACTTGGCTTGGGGGGGGGGGGAGCCACCCCTTGGCCGCCGCCCCCTAGGAGATTGCATCTCCTAGGGCCGGCACCCCCCCCCCAAGGCCCCTATATAAAGAGGGGGGAGGGAGGGCAGCCACACCCTTGCTCTTGGCGCCTCCCTCTCCCTCCGTAACACCTCTCCTCCCCGCTTGCGCTTGGCGAAGCCCTGCCGGGATCCTGCTGCATCCACCACCACGCCGTCGTGCTGCTGGATCTTCATCAACCTCTCCTTCCCCCTTGCTGGATCAATAAGGAGGAGACGTCTTCCCAACCGTACGTGTGTTGAACGCGGAGGTGTTGTCCGTTCGGCACTTGGTCATCGGTGATTTGGATCACGACGAGTACGACTCCATCAACCCCGTTCTCTTGAACACTTCCGCGCGCGATCTACAAGGGTATGTAGATGCACTCCTCTCTCCCTCATTGCTAGATGACTCCATAGATTGATCTTGGTGATGCGTAGAAAATTTTAAAATTCTGCTAGGTTACCCAACAGTGGCATCATGAGCTAGGTCTATGCGTAGTTTCTATGCACGAGTAGAACACAAAGCAGTTGTGGGCATGGATATTGTCAATTTGCTTGCCGTTACTAGTCTTATCTTGATTTGGTGGCATCGTGGGATGAAGCGGCCCGGACCGACCTTACACGTACGCTTACGTGAGACTGGTTCCACCGATTGACATGCACTAGTTGCTTAAGGTGGTTGGCGGGCGTCTGTCTCTCCCACTTTAGTCGGATCGGATTCGATGAAAAGGGTCCTTATGAAGGGTAAATAGAAATTTGCATATCACATTGTGGTTTTGGCGTAGGTAAGAAACGTTCTTGCTAGAAACCTATAGCAGCCACGTAAAAACTTGCAACAACAATTAGAGGACGTCTAACTTGTTTTTGCAGCATGTGTCGTGTGATGTGATATGGCCAAAAGGATGTGATGAATGATATATGTGATGTATGAGATTGATCATGTTCTTGTAATAGGAATCACGACTTGCATGTCGATGAGTATGACAACCGGCAGGAGCCATAGGAGTTGTCTTTATTTATTTATGCCTGCGTGTCAACATAAACGTCATGTAATTACTTTACTTTATTGCTAAAGCGTTAGCCATAGTAGTAGAAGTAATAGATGACGAGACAACTTCAAGAAGACACCATGATGGAGATCATGATGATGGAGATCATGGTGTCATGCCGGTGACAACGATGATCATGGAGCCCCGAAGATGGAGACCAAAAGGAGCAAATGATATTGGCCATATCATGTCACTATTTGATTGCATGTGATGTTTATCATGTTTTACATCTTATTTGCTTAGAACGACGGTAGCTTAAATAAGATGATCCCTCATAATAATTTCAAGAAAGTGTTCCCCCTAACTGTGCACCATTGCGAAGGTTCGTTGTTTCGAAGCACCACGTGATGATCGGGTGTGATAGATTCTAATGTTCGAATACAACGGGTGTAAGCCAGATTTACACACGCAATACACTTAGGTTGACTTGACGAGCCTAGCATGTACAGACATGGCCTCGGAACACAGAAGACCGAAAGGTCGAGCATGAGTCATATAGAAGATACGATCAACATGAAGATGTTCACCGATGTTGACTAGTCCGTCTCACATGATGATTGGACACGGCCTAGTTAACTCGGATCATGTTTCACTTAGATGACTGGAGGGATGTCTATCTGAGTGGGAGTTCATTGTATAATTTGATTAGATGAACTTAATTATCATAAACTTAGTCTAAAATCTTTACAATATGTCTTGTAGATCAAATGGCCCACGTTGTCCACAACTTCAACGCGTTCCTAGAGAAAACCAAGCTGAAATACGATGGCAGCAACTATACGGACTGGGTCCAGAACCTGAGGATCATCCTCATAGCTGCCAAGAAAGATTATGTCCTAGAAGCACCGCTAGGTGACGCACCTGTCCCAGAGAACCAAGACGTTATGAACGCTTGGCAGTCACGTGCCGATGATTACTCCCTCGTTCAATGCGGCATGCTTTACAGCTTAGAACCGGGGCTCCAAAAGCGTTTTGAGAGACACGGAGCATATGAGATGTTCGAAGAGCTGAAAATGGTTTTTCAAGCTCATGCCCGGGTCGAGAGATATGAAGTCTCCAACAAGTTCTTCAGCTGTAAGATGGAGGAAAATAGTTCTGTCAGTGAGCACATACTCAAAATGTCTGGGTTGCATAACCGCTTGACTCAGTTGGGAGTTAATCTCCCGATGACGCGGTCATTGACAGAATCCTTCAGTCGCTTCCACCGAACTACAAGAGCTTTGTGATGAACTTCAATATGCAGGGGATGGAAAAGACCATTCCTGAGGTATATTCAATGCTGAAATCAGCGGAGGTGGAAATCAAAAAGGAACATCAAGTGTTGATGGTGAATAAAACCACTAAGTTCAAGAAAGGAAAGGGTAAAAAGAACTCCAAGAAGGACGGCAAGGGAGTTGCCGCGCCCAGTAAGCAAGCTGCCGGGAAGAAGCCAAAGAATGGACCCAAGCCCGAGACTGAGTGTTTTTATTGCAAGGGAAGTGGTCACTGGAAGCGGAACTGCCCCAAATACTTAGCGGACAAGAAGGCCGGCAACACTAAAGGTATATGTGATATACATGTAATTGATGTGTACCTTACCAGTACTCGTAGTAGCTCCTGGGTATTTGATACCGGTGCGGTTTCTCACATTTGTAACTCAAAGCAGGTGTTGCGGAATAAACGGAGACTAGCGAAGGACGAGGTGACGATGCGCGTCGGGAATGGTTCCAAGGTCGATGTGATCGCCGTCGACACGCTGCCTCTACATTTACCTACGGGATTAGTTTTAAACCTCAATAATTGTTACTTAGTGCCAGCTTTGCGCATGAACATTGTATCAGGATCTCGTTTATTTCGAGATGGCTACTCATTTAAATTCGAGAATAATGGTTGATCTATTTATATGAGAGATATGTTTTATGGTCATGCTCCGTTGGTGAATGGTTTATTCTTAATGAATCTCGAGCATAATGTTACACATATTCATAGTGTGAATACCAAAAGATGTAAGGTTGATAATGATAGTCCCACATACTTGTGGCACTGCCGCCTTGGTCACATAGGTGTCAAACGCATGAAGAAGCTCCATGCAGATGGAATTTTAGAGTCTCTTGATTATGAATCATTTGACACGTGTGAACCATGCCTCATGGGTAAAATGACCAAGACTCCGTTCTCAGGAACAATGGAGCGAGCAACCAACTTATTGGAAATCATACATATTGATGTGTGCGGTCCAATGAGTGTTGAGGCTCGCGGTGGCTATCGTTATGTTCGCACCCTCACTGATGACTTGAGTAGATATGGGTATGTCTACTTAATGAAACACAAGTCTGAGACCTTTGAAAAGTTCAAGGAATTTCAGAGTGAGGTTGAGAATCAACGTGACAGGAAAATCAAGTTCTTGTGATCAGATCGTGGGGGAGAATACTTGAGTCACGAATTTGGCACACACTTAAGAAAATGTGGAATAGTTTCACAACTCATGCCGCCTGGAACACCTCAGTGTAATGGTGTGTCCGAACATCGTAATCGCACTCTATTGGATATGGTGCGATCTATGATATCTCTTACCGATCTACCGCTGTCATTTTGGGGCTATGCTTTAGAGACTGCCGCATTCACTTTAAATAGGGCTCCGTCGAAATGTGTTGAGACGACACCGTATGAATTATGGTTTTGGAAGAAACCTAAGCTGTCATTTCTAAAAGTTTGGGGATGCGATGCTTATGTCAAGAAACTTCAACCTGAAAAGCTCAAACCCAAATCGGAAAAATGCGTCTTCCTAGGATATCCTAAAGAAACTATTGGGTATACCTTCTACCTCAGATCCGAAGGCAAGATCTTTGTTGCCAAGAATGGGTCCTTTCTAGAGAAAGAGGTTCTCTCGAAATAAATAAGTGGGAGGAAAGTAGAACTTGATGAAGTATTACCTCTTGAACCGGTAAGTGGCGCAGCTCAAGAAAATGTTCCTGAGGTGCCTGCACCGACTAGAGAGGAAGTTGATGATGATGATCATGAAACTTCAGATCAAGTTGCTACTGAACTTCGTAGGTCCACGAGGACACGTTCCGCACCAGAGTGGTATGGCAACCCTGTCTTGGAAATCATGTTGTTAGACAACGGTGAACCTTCGAACTATGAAGAAGCGATGGCGGGCCCGGATTCCGACAAATGGCTGGAAGCCATGAAATCCGAGATAGGATCCATGTATGAAAATGAAGTATGGACTTTGACTGACTTGCCCGATGATCGGCGAGCCATAGAAAATAAATGGATCTTTAAGAAGAAGACATACGCGGATGGTAATGTGACCATCTATAAAGCTCGGCATGTCGCTAAGGGTTATCGACAAGTTCAAGGGGTTGACTACGATGAGACTTTCTCACCCGTAGCAAAGCTGAAGTCCGTCCGAATCATGTTAGCAATTGCCGCATTCTATGATTATGAGATATGGCAAATGGACGTCAAAACGGCATTCCTTAATGGTTTCCTTAAGGAAGAATTGTATATGATGTAGCCGGAAGGTTTTGTCGATCCTAAGAATGCTGACAAGGTGTGCAAGCTCCAACGCTCGATTTATGGGCTGGTGCAAGCATCTCGGAGTTGGAACATTCGTTTTGATGAGATGATCAAAGCGTTTGGGTTTACGCAGACTTATGGAGAAGCCTGCATTTACAAGAAAGTGAGTGGGAGCTCTGTAGCATTTCTCATATTGTATGTGGATGACATACTGTTGATGGGAAATGATATAGAATTCTTGGAAAGCATAAAGGCCTACTTGAACCAGTGTTTTTCAATGAAGGACCTTGGAGAAGCTGCTTATATATTAGGCATCAAGATCTATAGAGATAGATCGAGACGCCTCATTGGTCTTTCACAGAGTACGTACCTTGACAAGATATTGAAGAAGTTCAAAATGGATCAGTCAAAGAAGGGGTTCTTGCCTGTATTGCAAGGTACGAGATTGAGCACGGCTCAACGCCCGACCATGGCAGATGATAGAGAAAATATGAGTGTCGTCCCCTATGCCTCAGCCATCGGGTCTATCATGTATGCTATGCTGTGTACCAGACCTGATGTAAACCTTGCCATAAGTTTGGTAGGAAGGTACCAAAGTAATCCCGGCATGGAACACTGGACAGCGGTCAAGAATATCCTGAAGTACCTGAAGAGGACTAAGGATATGTTTCTCGTTTATGGAGGTGACGAAGAGCTCGTCATAAAGGGTTACGTCGATGCTAGCTTCGACACAGATCTGGATGACTCTAAGTCACAAACCGGATACGTGTATATTTTGAATGGTGGGGCAGTAAGCTGGTGCACTTGCAAGCAGAGCGTTGTGGCGGGATCTACATGTGAAGCGGAGTACATGGCAGCCTCGGAGGCAGCACAAGAAGCTATCTGGGTGAAGGAGTTCATTACCGACCTAGGAGTCATACCCAATGCGTCGGGCCCGATGACTCTCTTCTGTGACAACACTGGAGCTATTTCCCTTGCCAAGGAGCCCAGGTTTCACAGGAAGACCAGGCATATCAAGCGTCGCTTCAACTCCATTCGTGAAAGTGTTCAAAATGGAGACATAGAGATTTGTAAAGTACATACGGACCTAAATGTGGCAGATCCATTGACTAAACCTCTCCCTAGAGCAAAACATGATCAACACCAGAACTGCATGGGTGTTCGATTCATCACAATGTAACTAGACTATTGACTCTAGTGCAAGTGGGAGACTGTTGGAAATATGCCCTAGAGGCAATAATAAAATGGTTATTATTATATTTCTTTGTTCATGATAATTGTCTATTATTCATGCTATAATTGTGTTATCAGGAAATCGTAATACATGTGTGAATACATAGACCACAACACATCCCTAGTGAGCCTCTAGTCGACTAGCTCGTTGATCAAAAGATAGTCATGGTTTCCTGACTATGGACATTGGATGTCATTGATAACGGGATCACATCATTAGGAGAATGATGTGATGGACAAGACCCAATCCTAAGCATAGCTCAAAGATCGTGTAGTTCGTTTGCTGTAGCTTTTCCGAATGTCAAGTATCATTTCCTTAGACCATGAGATTGTGCAACTCCCGGATACCATAGGAGTGCTTTGGGTGTGCCAAACGTCACAACGTAACTAGGTGACTATAAAGGTACACTACAGGTATCTCCGAAAGTGTCTGTTGGGTTGGCACGAATCGAGACTGGGATTTGTCACTCTGTATGACAGAGAGGTATCTCTGGGCCCACTCGGTAATGCATCATCATAATGAGCTCAATGTGACCAAGTGGTTGATCACGGGATCATGCATTACGGCACGAGTAGAGTGACTTGCCGGTAACGAGATTGAATGAGGTATTGGGATACCGATGATCGAGTCTCGGGCAAGTAACGTACCGATTGACAAAGGGAATTATATACGGATTGATCGAATCCTCGACATCGTGGTTCATCCGATGAGATCATTATGGAGCACGTGGGAGCCAACATGGGTATCCAGATCCCACTGTTGGTTATTGACCGGAGAGGCGTCTCGGTCATGTCTGCATGTCTCCCGAACCCGTAGGGTCTACACACTTAAGGTTCGGTGGCGCTAGGGTTGTAGAGATATTAGTATGCAGTAACCCGAAAGTTGTTCGGAGTCCCGAATGAGATCCCGGATGTCACCTGGAGTTCCGGAATGGTCCGGAGATAAAGATTTATATATAGGAAGTCCAGTTTCGGCCATCGGGAAGGTTTCGGGGGTCGCCGGTATTGTACCGGGACCACCGGAAGGGTCCCGGGGGTCCACCGGGTGGGGCCACCTATCCCGGAGGGCCCCATGGGCTGAAGTGGGAGGGGAACCAGCCCCTGGTGGGCTGGTGTGCCCCCCCTTGGGCCTCCCCTACGCCTAGGGTTGGGAAACCCTAGGGGTGGGGGCGCCCCCCACTTGGCTTGGGGGGGAAGCCACCCCTTGGCCGCCGCCCCCTAGGAGATTGCATCTCCAGGGCCGCCGCCCCCCCCCCAAGGCCCCTATATAAAGAGGGAGTAGGGAGGGCAGCCGCACCCTTGATCTTGGCGCCTCCCTCTCCCTCCGTAACACCTCTCCTCCCCGCTTGCGCTTGGCGAAGCCCTGCCGGGATCCTGCTGCATCCACCACCACGCCGTCGTGCTGCTGGATCTTCATCAACCTCTCCTTCCCCCTTGCTGGATCAAGAAGGAGGAGACGTCTTCCCAACCGTACATGTGTTGAACGCGGAGGTGCTGTCCGTTCGGCACTTGGTCATCGGTGATTTGGATCACGACGAGTACGACTCCATCAACCTCGTTCTCTTGAAAGCTTCCGTGCGCGATCTACAAGGGTATGTAGATGCACTCCTCTCTCCCTCGTTGCTAGATGACTCCATAGATTGATCTTGGTGATGCGTAGAAAATTTTAAAATTCTGCTACGTTACCCAACAATAACATGAGAGACTCTCTACTATGAAGATCATGGTGCTACTTTGAAGCACAAGTGTGGAAAAAGGATAGTAGCTTTGTCCCTTCTCTCTTTTTCTCTCTTTTTTTTATTTTTTTATTTGGGCCTTTTCTATTTTTTGTGGTCTCTTTTCTTTTTCTCTCTTTTTTTTATTTTATTTTTCATCCAGAGTCTCATCCCGACTTGTGGGGGAATCACAGTATCCATCATCCTTTCCTCACTGGGACAATGCTCTAATAATGATGATCATCACACTTTTATTTTTCTTACAACTCAACAATTACAACTCGATACTTAGAACAAAATATGACTCTATATGAATGCCTCCGGCGGTGTACCGGGATATGCAATGATTCATGAGTGACATGTATGAAAGAATTATGAATGGTGGCTTTGCCACAAATACGATGTCAATTACATGATCATGCTAAGCAATATGACAATGATGGAGTGTGTCATAATAAACGGAACGGTGGAAAGTTGCATGGCAATATATCTTGGAATGGCTATGGAAATGCCATAATAGGTAGGTATGGTGGCTGTTTTGAGGAAGGTATATGGTGGGTGTATGATACCGGAGAAAGGTGCGTGGTATTAGAGAGGCTGCAAAGGTGGAAGGGTGGGAGTGCGTATAATCCATGGACTCAACATTAGTCATAAAGAACTCATATACTTATTGCAAAAATCTACAAGTTATCAAAGCAAAGTATTACGCGCATGCTCCTAGGGGGATAGATTGGTAGGAAAAGACCATCGCTCGTGCCCGACCGCCACTCATAAGGAAGGCACTCAAAAAATAAATCATGCTCCGACTTCATCACATAATGGTTCACCATACGTGCATGCTACGGGAATCACAAGCTTAAACACAAGTATTTCTCAAATTCACAACTACTCAACTAGCATGACTTTAATATCACCATCTTCATATCTCAAAACAATTATCAAGCATCAAACTTATCATAGTATTCAACACACTCATAAGAAAGTTTTATTATTAATCTTGTATACCAAGCATATTAGGATTTTAAGCAAATTACCATGCTATTTAAGACTCTCAAAATAATCTAAGTGAAGCATGAGAGATCAATAGTTTCTATAAAACAAATCCACCACCGTGCTCTAAAAGATATAAGTGAAGTACTAGAGCAAAATTATATAACTCAAAAGATATAAGCGAAGCACATAGAGTATTCTACAAATCCCAAATCATGTATGGCTCTCTCAAAAGGTGTGTACAGCAAGGATGATTGTGGTAAACTAACAAATTAAGACTCAAATCATACAAGACGCTCCAAGAAAAACACATATCATGTGGGGAATAAAAATATAGCTCCAAGTAAAGTTACCGATAGAAGTAGACGAAAGAGGGGATGCCTTCCGGGGCATCCCCAAGCTTTGGCTTTTAGGTGTCCTTAGATTATCTTGGGGGTGCCATGGGCATCCCCAAGGTTAGGCTCTTGCCACTCCTTGTTCCATAATCCATCAAATCTTTACCCAAAACTTGAAAACTTCACAACACAAAACTTAAAGTAGAAAATCTCGTGAGCTCCGTTAGCGAAAGAAAATAAAAGACCACTTCAAGGTATATCTGGCCATGAGCCGGGCCGGGCCGGGCCTAAAAAAGCCCATGGCAGAAAACTGAGGCCCAGGCCCTCCCAGGCCCAACCATCGGGCCTACTTTTCAAGCCCAAGCCCGACCCATCTGGTAAAAAGCCCTGAAAATCCCTTAGGGCTTAGGGCCGTGGGCTGGGCCTCTTCCTTAAAATGTCAATATGCTAAGCCCAAGCCCGCCCAGGCCCTGCTGGTGGGCTCAAAACTCAGGCCCAAGCCCGGCCCACTATCAAGCCCATCGGGCCTAGGCCCTGGATTTTAGGGCCGGGCCTGGGTGGGCCGACAGGGCCGGGCCTGAGATGGTCAGGACTACTTCAAGGTACTGTAATGAACTCATTCTTTATTTATATTGGTGTTATACCTACTGTATTCCAACTTCTCTATGGTTTATAAACTATTTTACTAGCCATAGATTCATCAAAATAAGCAAACAACACATGAAAAACAGAATCTGTCAAAAACAGAACAGTCTGTAGTAATCTGTAGCTAGCGCAAGATCTGGAACCCCAAAAATTCTAAAATAAATTGCTGGACGTGAGGAATTTATCTATGAATCGTCTGCAAAAAGAATTAACTAAATAGTGTTTCCCCAATAAAAATGACAGCAGTTCTCGTGAGCGCTAAAGTTTCTGTTTTTTACAGCAAGATCAACAAGACTTTCCCCAAGTCTTCCCAACGGTTCTACTTGGCACAAACACTAATTAAACACAAAAAACACAACCAAAACAGAGGCTAGATAAATTATTTATTAAATAACAGTAAGGAATAATATTGGGTTGTCTCCCAACAAGCGCTTTTCTTTAAAGCCTTATAGCTAGGCATAATTTTTAATGATGCTCACATGAAAGACAAGAATTGAAGCACAAAGAGAGCATCATAAAACACGTGACAAACACATCTAAGTCTAACATACTTCCTATGCATAGGCATCTTATAGGCAAACAAATTGTCAGGGCAAGCAAAAACTAGCATATGCAAGGAAACCATGTTCGGGGGAGTAAACGACCTCGGATGGAAACGAGCCCAAAAGCAACCTTGACCGTTTCGACGAGACGAACAACTTTCATGTTGAACGTTTTTTAATCTGAGGCCATTTTGAGGAGGTTTCGGCTGTTTTCTGAAGTCTGCAGCAGCCAAATTCAAAACCCGGACTAACATACCCGGAGTGTCCGGTCATCCACAGGGAAAATCAAAACCCAGATGGTTGTCCCCGGAGTGTCCGGCCATCCAGTGCAGCAGCGCCTTGTACTGGCTGTAACTTTTGCATACGACCTTAGATTAAGACGATTTTTATATCAAAATCATCTGTTTCGACGAGACGCACAACTTTCATGTTGAAAATTTTTCCATTTGGAGTCATCTTGATTGGGTTTCAAGCCATTCTTTAATCTGGTGTCACCATGAGCATCTCTGAACTTGTCATAACTTTTGCATCCGGACTCTGTTTTAGACCACTTTCATATCCATCTTGATCTTCTCAAAGAAAGCCATATCATGGTGACTTCCAATCATAAGTTTGAATTAATCTTGACATAGATTAAAGCAACTTTTACGATTGTGCCACTTTTGAGCGTCAACAACATGCCCGGATCCAAAAGAACATCACAACGGTAGTCCATGCAATTTTGTACTTTGTCGGGCCCGCAATCCTAGCTGTCTGCTCCGCCATCAAGGTGGTGCCATCACCGCCACATAGACAACCTTTGCCTCCGCCTCCGTGGCGTCCTCATTGTCCGCCGCGGCCAACTAATTTTTCTGCCGATGCAACATCTGTAGCAGACAGATTGCACGATCATTCTTGAGTCAGCATCCAAAGAGTCCATAGTCAAGGTCAACATCTTGGTGTCCTCCGCATTGCCAGCGATCTTCACCTTATTTTCTTCGAGCACGACTTCTCTCTCTTCGATTATGGTCCTTCTCTCGTCGAGCTTGAACTTTTTGCCCGTCACCTCGATCAACAATTTGAACCTCTCCGACTTCTTCTCCTCATTGATGCCCGAGCGCTTGACACATGCCTCCTCCTTCTTCGCCAAGATGTCCTCAAACCTCTCCATCAGCTTGGCCGCCGCACCTTCTCGCTTCACCCTCTCCTCCCCCACTTCTTCCCTTGTAAATTTCTTCTAACCTTCTTCGGTGGTTCTTGGGTTGGGTCGGTAGCACTAGTAGAAAAAGGCCCATCTGTCCCGGTTCGTAAGGGCCTTCTGTCTTGGTTTTGGAACCGGAACTAAAAGGTCATTACTAATGCCCTTAGCCTTTAGTCCCGGTTCTTACACGAACCGGGACAGATGGGCCTCCACGTGGCCGCTGCGGCCAGCCCAAGCAGGAGGGCTTTTGGTCTCGGTTGGTGACACCAACCGGGACCAAAAGGCATCCACGCGTCAGCAGCTGGCTGGAGCTGAGGGTTTTTTTGTTTTGAAAGGGGATGGTTTAGGGGTTTTGGGGGTTAATTTAGGTTGTTATTAGCTAGCTAATAGAGAGAAGTGTCCTCTCTTATATCTCCGTGCTTGGTTTACCAACGCTACTGCTATGCCTAAACATGGCTTAGATTGAAGTGAAGGCAACATGTGGTGCATGTTGAAAGTAATACTAATCCTAACTTGATCAAGTCTGGATTGTACTACTTTTGACATGCACCACATGCATGTTGCCTTCATTTCAATCCAATCCATGTTTATTTCACCCGCTGATATATAATAACTCTTCATGCTCGCATCATGCATAATCATATATAATAACAAGTCTACTAATCATCATCATACAACTTCTACTCATTATTAATAACAAGTCATACGATCATCATCCTCATAGTCATCGAACCAACCCTACTTAATTGTTCTTAGCACATGATCATCAGTATTAGGTAGGACATAAATACCCTCCTTAAGGTAAAATAACATAAAACAATATAGACCCCGACTCTCCATTATGGAGAATGGAGATCATCCTGTTTCCAATTCTTGCTTCCAAGAATCTCCTTACGACTGTCCATACATTTTTTCCATCCTTTGATTTGCATGTCTCCATTCCTTTTATAGATCTGGTATGGATAGTTGAGATTCGTAGGATGAACTGGTTGTATGTTCAAAACATTAAGGCTACCTTTCTGATACATCAAATGATGCACACAATTCTCTGGGATTATGTCACGACCGGTTTTCCAATAAAAATATTTATTGAAAAGCCAATCTTTTAAGTCCAGTATGAGAGAAATCCTCCACACTGGCAGACAAATTCTTGATACAATAAGCCAGTAGCATAAAATATATTACAGGGTCGAACTACGGTTGCTCAACCAAATTATTACAAGCACGCCAATAATCATACATAATGGCAGACAGAACACAGTGGTGCGGAGACATACTACTGACTCAAGGATAGGCTGCTGGTGGAAAAACACAGCAGGGAGAGAAATACAAGACTCTATGTCTGTCATCTCATCGAGCGTCGAGGAGAGGCTCGATGAATTTATTTGGTAGCGGAAGCGGATATAAAACAGTGGCCAAATCCAGGGTCGCACAAGACTGACTGGGACTCCTCTAAGTGTCGGGCTCGCTATCGAACTCTTCATCCATGAGATCGCCTTCGTCAGCATCTGGCCAAATCAACAAGCCAGTGAGTACTTTGAAAGTACTCGCAAGACAGTTCGGACGTAAGATATAACAAATGCATGCATGGATGTAACATGATTAATTCCTTAATGCACAATAAATAAAACTGGCATAACGGGTAAGTAAAAAGGGAAAACGGCGGTAGTCCGCCTGAAATTCCACAGAACATAAATAAGGACCGATCGGGTGTCTGAAGCGACGCCTCGAAAGGTGAACAAGTAAAAATAAGGAAAATGATGCCAAAGTCGGGCATCTTAGCGACACCACATAAAGGGCTTTTAAAAGAAATGCCACGGTCGGACGTCTGAGCGACATCGCAGAAAGGGCTTTAAAAGAAATGCCACAGTCGGACGTCTGAGCGACATTGCAGAAAGGGCTTTAAAAGAAATGCCACAGTCGGACGTCTGAGCGACATCACATAAAGGGCTTTAAAAGAAATGCCACAGTCGGACGTCTGAGCGACATCACATAAAGGGCTTTAAAAGAAATGCCACAGTCGGACGTCTGAGCGACATCACATAAAGGGCTTTAAAAGAAATGCCACAGTCGGACGTCTGAGCGACATCACATAAAGGGCTTTAAAAGAAATGCCACAGTCGGACGTCTGAGCGACATCACATAAAGGGCTTTAAAAGAAATGCCACAGTCGGACGTCTGAGCGACATCACATAAAGGGCTTTATTCACAAGTAAATAATACTCATAATAAACATTCAATTCATGAAAACAAACGGGTTAGTCCATCCACAGGAGTGATCATTTAACCGGACTTAGCACTCATGCGATTCACCGGAGTCTCTGTCATCAAAGCTGACAATTGATTAGGATAAGAAGGAACGAAACTTGACATGGAAGAGATGATTTGGAGGAATATATGACTCTGCAGAGTTTGTACAAAATTTTTCCCACAGTCAACGATTTCCGTAGTCACGAAGGACTAGTTCCGTTTATGGTATTTCAGAAGAAAACACAGCTAACCGGTACACACCCATCCTACCTCTCGATGCTAGGAATCACCCTAGTCATCGTCCAAGAAAAACTTTTGAGACGGGGAGATCACAATCTCGAATAGCATGGGATCAAATTTATATACGCGCGCTCTAAGGGGTGCCCCCCTCTCGGTCCCAACCGGAAACACCCATGCCCCCTGACCGGATGACTGGCTTTAATCCAGGGCCATGGAACCATCATCACGGCCTCTCCTCTTTGGTGTGTACCATGAAAGCGGTTTGGAACTTACTAAACCATATTCCTTGCGGAAAACATGTGGTAGTACAAGGAAGGAAATGATAGGTACTGGACCGATATGGTTTGACACTGAAGTCACATAGTCTGGCGTAAGACTGGCATGCTACAACACTGCCGTCGTACCCATCCTCATGCCAACACATGGCCATTCATATTCACATTCATCCACGTATGGATCATCGAACTCACTTACCTCATTATCACATAAAATAACGTTCATCGGTATACTCACCGGCATGCCATGAAACTAACTAAATGCAAAACATGCCAAGACACTCATCATATCAAAAGTTCAAACATGCTTGCCTGGTTCAGAGTAGTCGGAGCCTAGCTCGGTGAAGTTCGCGGCTCCGTCACCTCCTTCGGTATCTACGTTTAAAGAAGATATATGCGCTAACGTAAATACCAAGGAGAGCACAGAAGGTAAACCAAATATTTTTCAAATAAATCTGATAAAAAACTAGACAAAATTTTAAAGAGAACAGAAAAAGAATCAATCAAAAATACTTTTCTGATTAAAAGTTATAAGGGTTTTTGTCCAGGGACTTATCTGTAATGAAACAGAAGATTTCCAGGGGCTAGTTTATAAAAGCAGAAAACGCTTCGGTAGCGATTACGCCAGCCCGAAGAGAAAACGTATTTGGCAGAAGGCGTTTTCAGATAACGCTTCGTTTAGAAAGGACAGAGAGGCTGACAGCGGGTCCCACTTGTCATGTTTAAATTTTCAAATGGGAGGGACGAGGCTCGTCGGCGCCCGAGAGCTGCTGTGGTCGCCGGCGGCGATCCACGGCGAGGCATGGGGATCAGAGGTTACCAATGTGCTCACCGTGTCCTTCCGCAACGGTGGGTGGTGGTGTTGGTCGCCGGTGAGCAGCACGTCGACGGCGGTCTCAACTCCGGCGGACGGTGGTTCGGGCGTGGATGGAGCTCGTCGGAGAGGGCTGCAAAGATTAAATTGAGGTGGGGGTTAGACTACTGGGTGCAAGAGAGGGCTACGGACGAGGTTTGGGCGCCGGAGGTGGCCTCACCGAAGTGAATCGAGCTGGAGGCCGAGGCGGGGCGAGGCGGCCGGAGCTGGGGGAGGAGACCTCCTCGAGGTCCCCCTAGTGGCCTGGCGGGGTGTTGGTGAGTAGTGGAGGTGCTGCGTGCACGAGAGTGAGCTCGGGACCCCTTTATATAGGCGGTCCGAGGCGGTTGCCGTGAACGAGGATCACCGGCGAGCGATTACGGTGGCACAGTGCTCGGTCGGGGTGGTTAGGGGGTCGAGCATCATCACGGAGGTCCAACGGGTCCGTTTTGGTGTTGAACTGGCCGGGGTTTGGGTGTTAAGGGCGAGCTCGACGGAACGGTGATGGTGCGGGCCCGTCGGCGGCGGAGAGCGCGTTCCGTGCTTGCCGGCCACGGTGGCTGTGCTACGGGCGTGCGCTGGCGTGCATGAGGCCACGCGGAGAGCCAGGGAGCGATGGGCGGCGCGGAACGGCGTTCTGCCGTGGTGTGCCTCCTGTCGGCCGCCACGGGAGGTCCCGACGCCGCAGAAGACGCCGGCGAGGGCGAGCCAGCGCGCTACCGACGCCAGGAAGGCTCCACGCACGCGTGTGCAGCTTCGGACAAGAGGAAGAGGCGGCGAGGAACGTGCCAAGGGCACTGTGGCCGCGTGACTGAAACTGACGGACTGAAGATGACACTGAAAACTGAATTTTCTGAACTATGAACAGTAACAGTGCCCACCAGGTGTTCGACCGAATGAAATTGGCCTCTGGTGATTTTTCCTTGAGCTGATTTTTGGTGGAGTGGCTTCTCCTTGCTCAAATAGGCTGCCTGAATTTTGGTGGAATTTTTGGAGGAGTGTAGATATGAATTTCACCAAATTTGGCAAATCTGGTCCAAACTTGCAGAGACTGAATTTTGAAAAATTTGAAAAGAGGAGGAGTGGATCAAGATGGTTCTGGGTTGTGGGTTCAAAGGACAATCCAGGAGAATTGGTTTGAGGTCAAAACTCAAATGCAATAGGGCACTTGCTTTGAAAATCTCTCAGGCTCCAAATAATTTTCAGAATTGAATTGAGGGAAAAATAATTGGAATAAAAATCCAAAACCAGTTTGGATTAGTTGGGACAGAGAATTTAGGTTGATCACAAGTTGTAGGGGAGGTTTTGGAGGGGTTTTACCACATGGGCAAGAATGCCAAGTCATGGTGGTTCCAAGATATGAAAATCCCAAATTTTCATGGAGTTTCTTTTTAAAGGAAAAAGATTAAACTCCCAAAAATAATTTTGAGAGAGAACCAACAGAGAAGAAGTTTCAAAAGGTCAAACACCAAAGTTTGAAGCCAGAATAAAAACCTTGCCAAAGAAAAGAAAGTTTCTTAAGAGGAAGGTTTTCTGGAAAATTTTAAATGGCCTCTTTTCAAAAACCACAAAGTTTTTGCTGAAAACCAAAGTAAAAATTTTGGAGTGTCACAGATTATCTATTGAAAAACATAGTAATAACTTCATAGTTAGTAATGATGTACTAGTTTTAGAAGTATGCAAAAGATGCACGGATGTCGTAATAGTAAAAAATCTTACCAGGGTATCTCCATGGTAGTTACCATAGTTCAACACGTGCACTAGTGGCATGGATTGACCATAATGTTGAGGAGTTTGATTGTAGATATTGTAATTCTCAATGTCAGTACAAAATCTGACCAGATGATTTTTCTCCTGATAAGTTAATTCAGAGCCATCGGTGTTGTGAGTTTTGTCTACCATCTCCCACACATTCTTTAAAGAATGAAAATAAGATGTCGATGGAAATAAGCTGTCAACTATTTTGAAATAAACAATATAAATTAACTAATAACTATGTTTGAGAAACTATCACATTGCGGTAGAATTGGAGGCGTATCAATAAGGACCCAAATGTCCATATTGTCTTGTTCGATTTCAGGATCACCAAGATCCATGGTGACAAGCATACCCTTACCAAAACCATACATCTTGCAAAGTGCTTCTCATTTTTTGCAACCAAAATGGGTTACGCTCTCAGAATTGTACAACTTACTTCAAAATCAACATCATGATGAGTCCTTAGGTGAATTTTCTTTGTTTCGAAACTTTCATGGTCTTCAAAATCCATCCTCTCCAAGACATAGCGTCTTGCATGACATGAGATAAGCTACTCGAATTGTAAAAGATGAAAATTACACGTTGAAATAGTTGTAGTCATACTTAATTACGAAAAAACACTTGTCATCGTTGCGTACCGTTTCAACATCGAAGGTCTCCTCGAGGTTAATGCTGAAGCGTCGATCATCGTCCAGGTGAGGCCTGTCGCACAGACCACGATCATCGTGGCACCAGCTGCACTCCCCCGAGAGATTTTCGTCGTCTGATGACGACATTTCCTACGTTCATAATTCAAAGATTAAACTTGTACAATTAAATATATGTACTACAAAAACTAAATTAGATCATTATTATTCATCACGGGTTGACTATCGGTCTGTCGAGTCTTTTCTTGAAAACTCTCAGCTCACGTGGTGTATATATTCGACTCTCGATGATGGTCGCTCCTCATTTCGTCCCCGGGTGCATTACACAAAAATGTCTAGCACATGAGAATGAAGGAGAAGCGACCCCCACGACAACAGACGGGATTCTTCGTTATATATATATATATATATATATATATATATATATATATATATATATGTATGTATATATATATGGTGGAACTCTCCCTCACTTATTCCTCTCTGACATTTGCGACCGTCGGTGATGGTCGTTACTCCTTCTTCCCCTAGTGCATAACAAAGGTCTAGCACCCGAAGAAGAAGGAGAAACGACCCCCACGACAACAGTCGGGATTCTTCGTCCTCTCATATATATATATGGTGGAACTCTCCCTCACTGATTCCTCTCTGACATTTAGGGCCGTCGGTGATGGTCGTTACTCCTTCTTCCCCTAGTGCATAACAAAGGTCTAGCACCCGGAGAAGAAGGAGAAACGACTCCCACGACAACAGTCGAGCTTCTTCGTCCTCTCATATATGGTGGAGACTCGACAGACTTAAAGTCAACCCAAAATATCGTTTAATTATCTTTCTAAAAAATGATTTGGCTGGTCTCACCTCGAGGTCGGAGGGGGTCGGTGACAGGGACGACGGCGGGGATGATGGAGGGGGGCTCCTAGATTTCTGCGAAAACAAAAACCCTATAAGCTATCAACTAATCATATGCATACGCCTTGCATAGTGCTTTCCAATTTTAGCATTCAAAGTAGGAGTAGTTTTCCAATTTGAGCATTCAATAAACAAAATCAAATCGCAAAACAAAGTAGTATTCAAATTAGGATGCATTCAATTATAAGCAAAACTACATCATCTCTTGCGTCCGCATATCGTCGAATGTTATCACTAATACACCTCGAATACTATCATACATATAACATCGCTAGTACAGCTAGAACCGTAGCGTCCGACGGGTATCGGCACGGGCGGTGGACACCCAAAGAGAAGGAACCATCACAGGATCGCTCCAGTGAGATCCCTGAAGAACTTGTCAGGTATTGTCGAACCTGCCCTCCAACGCAACCATGTAGCGACGGACGTGCTCGTCCTCCTCGCTGACACGGTGACGTACCACCTCCGCGGTGTCCGGAAGCCTCGGCACCGTCACTGGCCCACGCGACCGCCCCAAATAAGGATCGGGTCAACGACGGGCTGGCTCCTCACCAACCTACGCCCCCCGAAAGGTAGCACCTCCCAAAACCAGCCCGGCGTTGCCCGGTCACGGACATGGCCCCTCTGATCAAGCCGGCCTCCTCCGCCGAGTCGACGACGAGGATGCGGGATAGGCTTCGTCGACGTCAATGCGGTAATAATTGCTTTAACTAAGAAAATAAACTAGTTCTATTAATTTTCCTGCTAAAAATAAACTACTTCTATAGTAAAATAAACTAGTTTTATTAAATCAAGTAGTTCAACTACTAAGCACTTACTATAAAGTAGTACTTACTAAAGATAAACTACTTCTATATATAGTAAAATAAAGTAGTTTTATTAAATCAACTAGTTCAACTACTAATTAATTAAGCACTTACTATAAATAAAGTAGTTTTATTAAATCAGCTAGTTCAACTACTAATTAAGCATTTACTATAAATAAACTAGTTTAACTAGTTCAACTATTAATTGATCACCTCCACGGTGTTCGGAAGAAGAAAAAAATGAGGAGAAGAAGAAAGGATTAATAGAGGAGAAGATCGAAGAAAAAAAAAGAAAAAAAAGGAGAAGAAGAAAAAAAATAGAGGAGAAAAAAAGAAGAAAGGAAAAGAGGAGAAGTAGTTATATTTTTTCTTCTTCTCTTTTTTTCTTCTTTTTTTTTTCTTCTTCAAGGCCAAGGATGGCGTCGGTCTCTCGCGCAGACAGCGAACAAGTCAGCACCGACAGGCAAGGCCCATACGAGCATATCCTCTGTTCCCTGTTTACCTACCTGAGGAGGATTTTCTCAAAAAAAAAAAAAAAAAACCTACCTGAGGAGGAGGTGGGTCCGGAAGGATTTGGAGGCGACCATCAAAGACTTGCGGAAGGGGTATGACAAGGTGATCGCGAGCATCCCCGAGGAGTACCCGGCGGTGATCAAGAGCATGATCAAGGGAACGTTCAAGGGCGAGATGAGATGAGGAAGCTGTGCAAGAGGGTGATCCAGGGCAAGCGAGAGAAGTACGCGGGCATGGGCATGCTGCCGGAGGAGTACGTGGACATGCTCCCAATGGTCAAGGTGGCGGTCAAGGACATGTGCGGAGAGTACAAGGTGGAGGAGAAAGTTGGACACTTGATATTCTCGTTCGTTACATTTGTCCGTCCGTCCCTAGGTTTTAGACAAGATTCAGTCCATCTACGCTTTTAGTGTCAACAATTTCAGTTTCCGCAGCTAGCAAATCTCTTCTTGGTAGATAAGATGCATGGCTATGTACCGTATATAAGTATATATGTTATTAGCACTTACCTCAATGGCTCAATGCAAATTTTCATGGACCGACCAATATGCACTTACCTTGCCTCAATGGAAATTTTATCTTCTTCTTTTGCTGCTTTGTACGCCCGAGCCAAATGTGCTTCTTTCAACATGGATTCTCCAGCCGGTCGTGGGTTGTACTCACAATGTAATCAAGTGACAATTTGCACACACATTTCTCTCTGTGGATACAACAATAAAAATACAATCTCTTGTTCTTATTCAGTTATTGTTTGGTCTTAGCAGGTTCTTGGTAGAATCTGGAAATGCAATGACATTTCTGCTGAGTCATCCAGAATTCTTTGGTTGCTTCCGTGAATTAATTACTTTTGGTTATGTTGCCCGTTGATGTAGTATTTCTTACGTTCGCTCTTCCACCGCCGCGACTTGTTCCTACGGTTTCGTTTCACCTCCCAATCCTCCGATCGATGCGGCCGTGGAAAGCGAGAGGAAAATGATCACGCTCAAGAGCTCGGAGGGTGAGGAATTTCAGATTGATGAGGCAGTCGCCATGGAGTCGCAGACCATCCGCCACCACTACAAGAAAAACATTCAATTGTGACCCTCAAATTTGGTCAAAGAATCGTCGTTGTTATCCATTTATGACCTTTTTATGACCATATTTGGATGCTCAACAGTTGGTCGTCAAGAACAAACAAACATGACCTTTTGAATGCTTTGGTCAAAGATTCTATGACCAAAAACATTTGGTCGACAAATCTTTGACTAATAGTTTTTGTCACTAGAGGTCTACTTGAACCATGTAGGATCTGACATGGCTTCAGCCACGTGGCTAAGGTGATGATGTGGCAGCCTTGATGGCATTACCGATGACTGAAAAATAAGGTCACAATTTTCACCAGCCCAGTCCAATAAGGTATCTAAATGCACAAAGCCCAACAATACAGCCCATTTATTTTAGCCCGTTTCATTTTTGGGCCACATCCAGAGACCGATCCTATCAATTTTAGCCCATTAATTTTGTTAACTTTGTTTAGAGTAGAACGAGAGACAAAGCAAAATGATTCAAGTGTCATCTTTATTGATCATGTTCAAGTATATATACAATCGGGAAGGATGCATCCAAGAGAAGCGTCTGTTGCAAAAGGCGTCGATCGGGAGGAGACGAGCAACCGTTGGGCAGTTGCCAAAGTGGCAACCGCACGCATGGTGCGGGAATGCGGGGATTCCCCTAACTAACCGCTGGGGTTAATTAGTTTTAACACTCCCCCTAATCACCGCTTAACCGTGTGTTTGATCATCATCTTGATTAAGTCTCCTCAAAAAACCCTGTGGGAAAAATGTGAGGAGTATAGTATTTGATATGTTGCCAAAACTTCTTCAAACCCAGTGAGAAAAATAAGGAGAAAACTATGCAACATATAACAGTTATTGTCTCTTTCAACTCAATACGAGAAAACTCATAGAATCAAGAGGACAATAAATATGTCGTTTATACTTTCCTAAAAACCCCGGTGGGGAAAACAGAAAGTATGACATATGATCTCATGTTGATATTACCTCATTAAAAACCTTTATGAGAACTTGTAAAGTAAACTCATGAAGGGAAAAAGAGTATAATATGATGCTTTGAACAGGAACAATTCAGGAAGATACTCCCCCTGATTCTTGCAAATTCCAAAGCCGTCAGATACCAATTCCATGAACATATTTCTGGAATGTAAAAGTTGGTAGAGACTTGGTGTACAAATCAGTTGCATGATTTGACTTGCAAGATATGCAATATAAATATATTGCTTATTAGTAACCTGTTTGCATCCGGACAACACAAGAAACATTATCGTTAAGATAATGGTTGATGGATGTAGCCATGAGGTCTGTTTCGAAGACTCTCCATGAGAGGGCTAACACACCTAATAGGAACACTAAGCTTGTCTACGATCCAACATAGTGGGATCTGATCGATGTATCCAATGATATCGGAGTTCACATTCCTGTAAAACTGAAAACCAGGACAAGATGTTTGATGCCTTGGAGATATCGAAAGATATTCTTGAGTACCAACCAATTGTGTTTGGTGGATCCAATGGCATTATGGAACATTGAGTCCCAATATCTCATTTCCATCATCTCTTGGTCTAAATAGATTGTTCTCTACATCTAGAGAATGAACTACCATGAGAGTTATGGATGGATAAGATTTATCCATAATGAGTTTCTCCAATATGTTTTGGATATAGACAACATGGTGTACCATAATGTATGAATGAAGGTGCTTAAGTTGTAGTAACGAGCAGTGTTTTGGTTTACCCAGATCCTTCATTTTAAACTCCGTCATTTAGATGATTACATGTGTCGTCATTGCAGACACACAAACATGGATAATCATCATCGTAGGAGTAATCCTTGTGGAAAGGAACTCACTAAGTCGGTTGTACCAAATGTACCGACAACGATAAGTCGTATGGTGACTTACTGATTTTACACAATGTATGTTGCATTTTGTATTTCGATTTAGAATTGAGATTCCATCGGGAATCAATCATATATGTCTGAATCTAGTGATGCACATGGATATGCAATCACTACATCTATCAACTGCAAAGATAGATGATTTTGTACTGCCAATGATATAAGTTATCAGAAAGAGATTCCACCTCTGGAGAATAGTTGGGTATCTGCGTGAACCCTTATGCTACAATACTTGCTCTTTGTTTTCACCACCTCGTTGTTCTCAATTCTGTTTCCAGAAGAAAACTGGTGTAGGTATTGCTTATGAATACCTTCCCATTATTGAGCAAGATCATTTCTACCTAGATTATACCCTTTGCTTGAGCTCAGTCCGAGTGTTCTCCACACTTTGCCATGGCCATGGTCTTTGGATCTGAATCATTCGAAAGGTTTTTGCAATCTAGTTGAGAAATGTATGTCGACAATTTGTAGACTTCCGGTTATATGATTCTCCAGAATCTATATATCAATATATAGTTGATGGAAATATCGTTACCCATGGTGACTGCTCGCGATTTCCCAATGCGATTGAGTCGAGTATTCCGATGTCCCGGTCATTGTGTGCACTATGACCTGGGTTGGTGGAGGTTTTCCGTCCATTGGGTGTATACTACCCATTAGGTGTCTCTCAACGTGAAGTTGACTTGCATTCACTGATTCACAGGCCTTGATATCCTTGCTTGCGAGAAGCTGAATCCTGATATATTTCTGCCATATATCTCCCCATGTTGCTTTGAACGGGGAGTGGAGTGGATTTTGCTGGTACCTCCACTCTTTCAGGCGTACTTTTACAGGATTGTAGGATTGTGTGACACCTTTATAGTCAGTAAATGAATCTGGCAGGTTATTTGCAATGTGTTGCAAATCTTCTGAATGCATGATTCAGATCTTTGAGTACGTGGATTTGAGGCAGAAATGTGTTGAATATTCCACTAATTTTCTGGCATTCTTTATGGTACTTGAAATCTCCCCCTAATGCCTGGAAATGTTCCTCATTGAATTAGCATACTGGCCTTGAATAACTCCCCATGCGAGGGGCTTGAGGTATTGACGGAAATACAGTTATTCCTCACATAGATCCCAACTATATGTTGAGGGGCCAATGATGTATGCCGGTTGGTGATATCGGTATGCAACCGAATTACCGCAGATGGAAAATACTTGGTAGATTTCCACGCATCAAAGATAGAGGGGAATAATATTATGCAGTTCTGTCATGAGCGTGTAAAACTGCATGACTCCAACGTAAAGTTGGTAAGTTTCAATTCCAAAGTAAAGATAATGCAATGAGCTTAGGATTCTACCAAACTATTTTTAGTCTAGACATTAGGACAAATTGCTAAACTTCAATCCAAGGCCATAGAGAAGGCACTCAAGGAGAATTCTGCAATGTTATCCATTCGATTTGCTTGAAATCGATGTCAGGATAATGAGCCAACGGTTTCGTGTGAATAAAACACACACTTAAGATCATTATGTAGATATGTCTTTTAGAACCATGGATTACCTGAATAGTCTAGTCAATGGATGAGAAGAGCCACTTACCTCAACTTGATGTATTCAAGGAGTCTGAGTGGTTCAGCGTAGACTTTAAGGTGTGCGAGCCTGAAAATTAGCTTCCCTGTGTCACTTATAGTGCACATAAAATCCAAATGTTATTAGAATTTAGCATCATAATAATCATAAACTATTAGAATTGCTGATAGTTTCGGTTTCAACCCAATGTCTCGATGACCAAGGCGAGCATGCCAAGTTTGTCATGTACAAGACACTCTGAAAAACTATCTCGTACACAACATGTGCTACGGGTTGTGTCGTATGTGTAGTACAATCCAGATGATACACAGAGAATGTGCTTGCCATATCCGTTGCATATGTTAAAGAGAAGTTAGTCCTTTTTGTTGTCATCATAAGTTTCGCTATGGAAACTATTTTGACTGATACCTCTATAGTTTAGTAGGGTACGAGTTAAATCGGGAAGCAATAAAGCATCCTGACGTTACTCGAGTACCCACAGGAATAGTAAATATGACTCGAGTTGAGCCAAAAAATACCTCATCGCGTCTAGCGATTTTAGAATATGTCCTTTCTCTCAACGAGAGTGGAAACATTTACTTCCCTGAGTATAGAGTTGATGGTGCATATGTCCACAAGGCACAAGTCATCTTTCATCAGACTGACCCCCGTAGAAATATATATATAGACATGAAGATTCTCAAGAAAATCACTGTCAAATATATATAATACATACAAATGTGTTTGTAGCAAAGTGCTGATACAATATATTGTGATATACAATATATGATCACAACCATAATAATGTTCATATTAGAACATCAGAAATGGACATAAATAAATTGATCACTAAGGAGATTGAGGGACTAAATGTAGTCTTCAAACATATCAGTTGATGCATATTCAACCTTCATGTTCTCTGTGCCCATAGGGTCCCGTGACAGTAGGGTAGTCATTTCATTGCTCGGTTCTAGAAGAACATTATGCAAAGAACTGACTTCCATGATGTTGTCAGGTTTAAGGTTTGAAGTGAGTTTCAAACCTTTACCTTTGAGGTTCTTTGCGTCCCGGTGGTGTGGCTTGGATTACACGCGCTATCCCATGGGAGGCAAGACTGATCTTGATGTCCATGACCCGCTTAAGTAAGTTGTGGCCGTTAAGGACAAGCGGCTCAAATTACTTAGCCATCAATTACTTATAGGGGCAAACCAGAGATAATTAATTTACGAGTAGTAAATTAAAGACCATCATGGTTAGTGTTGTAATGAATTTTACAAAATTAATGGATATTTCAAGAACTTAGCTTGAAACCATTAGTGTGAATCTCAAATTGCTAAGTATGACATCTTGAAGATAATCTCCAAAATGGAGTAGATCTCGCAGCACTATGGAGTATAATCTGATGAAATCAGCAGATACTCACTCCTAATGCCTTATGTCACGACATAGTAAACTATGTGGAAGAGCACTTTGTCAAGCAATCATAATGTCAAAATGACAAAATGTAGGTTTTAACTGTAGTGGTGATAATCTGCAAAGCAGTAGATCTACACACTACCTTGTGATCTCAATACATCAATTTGAGGAAATCACTAAGAATTTTGCATCTGTATTTGCAAGAAATTAAAAATCTCAATTGCAAATAGATGTATTAATCTCGACATGTGTTTAACATAGAGATAGATACATCATAGAAATATTTCAGAATATATTGTACTCAACGGAGAAACAGTACTGTAGAAGTACTGAATTTATGTATGCAAGAGATTAAAAATCTCAATTGCAAATAGATGTAATTAATCTCGACACGTGTTAAACTTGAAGATATATAACATCAATTTAGGATCTGGAATACATTGATATTCAACAGAAGACAGTATTAGATGTACTGATTTTAACAGTTTAAAGCGGGAACTAACCATCGCTTAAAAATACTGTTAAAGCACAAATAAACTAAAAGCTGAAATGTGCTAGACGGCATGTTTTAGCCGCTCGTGGGCCATGGCTTAATTACCAGCCACATGCGCGTATGCCACGTGAAGGCATGTGTGGCAGCCCACGGTCTGGTCAACCGAAGAGATAAGGAAACAAGTCCCCGCTAGAGATGAAATCTCCAGTGCTGGATCCCTCACTCACGGAGACTACCATAGAAATCCTCTCGCTCTAGGGGCTCCATGTACCAGTGCGCCGGAGCGGCTGCTCGACGGCGAGGTCGTTAGGAGAAGGCTGATAAGACGACGGCGGGCGCCGGAGCGTGGCGCAGGCGGAGAAGTGGCGGGCGTCAGGGACGGCCGGCAGTGTCCGCGTCGACAACCACATCGCTGGCTTCAGCTTCAACAACCGCAGGGGTTGGAGACGGCAGCGCCGCGGTTTCGTCGTCGTCGTCGATTATGACGACGTCGTCCGGCTGGACGGTGCTCAAGTCCCGGCGCAGCGGTCGATGGCGGCCATGGTGCGGCCGTAAAGCCTCTCCGCGAGCCTGCTCCAGCCTGCGTTGGCGTCAGCGTGTTCTGCGAACGCCACGGGCACGAAGCCAGGAGGCCGCGGCTGAGCGCGGGAGCGCGGCGCGGCCGGGCAGCGGCCATGGGCAGGAGGGCGCGCAGCCGGGCGGCCGGGCGCGGGGGCGCTTCGCAGCGCGGAGGCCGTGGTCTGGGGCGCGGCGCGGAAGGCGCAAGTTCGGCGGTGCGGACGGGCGCGTGACCGCGGCCGACGCGGTCAGACGGCGATGGCGCAAGGCGCGGCGTGGCCGGGCGAAGCCGGCCACGGCCTGGCGCGGGCGGCACGCGGAGGCCGGGGAGCGGCGCTGACGCGGCCAGGAACGGCCACGGCGCGGGCGAACGTGGCCACGGCCGGCGACGAGGGCGCGAGGTGCGGCAAGTTTTAAGGCCTGGTGCTCTCGGTTACGAGCGTGCTGATAACGTGTTTAGAGTAGAACGAGAGACAAAACAAAATGATTCAAGTGTCATCTTTATCGATCATGTTCAAGTATATATACAATCGCGAAGGATGCATCCAAGAGAAGCGTCCGTTGCAAAAGGCGTCGATCGGGAGGAGACGAGCAACCGTTGGGCAGTTGGCAACCGCACGCATGGTGCGGGAATGCGGGGATTCCCCTAACTAACCGCTGGGGTTATTTAGTTTTAACAAACTTGGCCAAGTCGTTATTTTGCACATTTTTGTTACACTAGGCGTCGTAGATTTACCTCAAAAAAGGCATCATAGATAATTCCAGCCAGAAACTAATATTATCAATAAATAGTTATATTGTTTTCAGCAATAGGCATCATAGTGGATACTTCAGGTACATGAATCACATACATAGTTCAGCGTTAAACTCCTCTAAAGAGGTACTATACTTATAATGATTTTACACAAAGCCAGAACCACTATGCTTCATGACAACACGTACACATAACAACAAATCAGGAAACCATAGCTTCTCCTGTTCACTGTCATCCACTTCTGAGTAGCCAGTTCTTCTGGATTGCAGAATATCCTGGGATCAAGAAAGATCACACATGAGAAGAACATGCAGACCACATAGCAATTGAATTGAAACATCTTTGTTGTAAGACACATATACTGTAATAAGAAGGAAACAACTACAATTATGATAAGCCAACCAAAGTGTCATGACAGTACAATACAGAGGTATTTTTCACAAGACAATCACCCACTATAGGACAAAGGTTGGACAAAATTTTCTCATTGTAGCTTAACAACGACTATCATGACAATACAACAGAGGTTAACAAGCAAGTATTATTTCCAGATAAAGGATACAAATGCCACCCTAAAATGAAATTTAAGATTCCAATGTGTAGCTACACTTGTCTAGGCGCACATCAAGTATTGACCAAGTTATTAAAGTAAATGAGTATTCACTATAGATTCTACTTTAGGTAACTCATTAGCAGTTGGGGAATTAGAAAAAAGAAATACATAGGCATGATGCACCAGAGGTAAGGGAAAGCGTTACGATACATGTGAATGGCTCGGGTCTTAGGACAAGACATCCTCCATGTTCCATATTGTTTGGCCCAAACATGTCAACAAGTTAATGTGCACGTTGAATGGAACATAGAAAATCTATTGAACAACCATTGCGGGCGGCAAGCAAAAGATAATGCATGCAATCAACCATGCATACAAAAGGGTAGTGAACAAGCATGAATCCTCCAGAATGCGGGAAATTAACCACCAAGAGATCCAATGTAACAAAGTACTCCTTCCGTTCCTAAACATAAGGCAATTATTATCAAATGCAGCTGCATAGGACAATAATATAATGAATAGTTGATGATACTATTAGAACCATATCCACCTTGGTACTTACGGTGTAAATTCTGATGAAAAGGAACTTAAAAATAAACAATGGGCTATTATCACATATATAATTGGGCAACTAAAACACCTTAAGATTAATGGTCGGGTGATTACTGGGTAACTACAGGCAGCAGAAACATAGGGAAAGTGATGCAAAATGCACTATCCATGTACATCTTGCACATTGACAATTACGCGATGGAGAAGTACATTAGTACATAGTCACTTCACAAATAAAACTACTTAGGGCATTCGGAACGCATGATTTATGAATAGTAAAATGCCGGAAAACTGACTAAAGTTCGCATAGAACACTCTCAACTAACCAAAGCTTATTCTCAGTAATGGGAGTATCAACTTTCTTTCTCTGTAATCAATAAGGATTTTGTTTTTACCATGCATGTTTATGTGTAATTAAGCAAAGCAAGACTTTGTCGATCTCAGGTAAGATGCACTATCAAATTCATACTTGCACTACTCATGCATGTCTAGAATTTGTTTGTTTTTGTACACTAGCTGAAAACAGGTAACACAGTTAAGCAAGTGGCATGAACAACTATCTTACCAGGCTGAAAACAACATAGCAGCAGATTAGAGTTACTACCAAACTCACCAATCATAAATTCCATCACACGCTGGCACATTCAGAGAAACAGATTTGAGTTACTACTGAACCCACCATTGATAAATTATGTCATCGACGCTGGCACCTACAGAGCAGCAGATTTGGCACATTCAGGCATCAATTTGGGCAAACAACTTCATCAATCGATAGTGTTCAGAAAGAAAAGAAAGAGACCGGCCGAAAGCAACGATGACAGTGAGGATAGCCCAGATGGAGCTGCGAGCGGCGTGGTCACCTTGGCCGCGTACACGAGATTCATGGGGTACTTGCGCGGGAACGGTCATGTCTGCTGGCGCAGCGTCTCATCGCTGCCGACGCCGGGGAAGTTGGAAACGACCCAATCAAGCGTCGCGGCCCACCCAGCCCCCGCTGGTCCAGCGCCAAGCGCAGCGTTCACTGCTCCGACAGCAACCACACTCGCCCTCCTTGTGACGCGTGCGGTTGGTGCAGCATCGGTTCTTGGTACCCGCCGCCGTTGAGATCTCAAGATGGGTTGGTGGTTCCCGCCGCCGTCCTGGTGGCCCGCCGCCGCAGCTGTGGGATGGTTAGGCTGGATCCGTGTGTGGATTGGCAAGATCCGGCCAGATCGAGGCTCGGCGAGGTGGGAGGGGAGGGGATCGTGGAGAGAGTAGAAGGTGGGAGCGGCGCTGGAGGGGATTCGGGAGGAGTTGGGGTTTCAGAAATTTTTATACGACCTACGTTGGTCTGGTTTCGGGCCTTTGGGCCGGGAAGTCTCGCGCGGGTAATGCATTTTGCAGGAAAAAACGCTGAGACATATGGCGCGAGCTCAAAATTTGCCGGAGATATTCCCTCCATTCCAATGAATGCATGCATCTTAAAATTTAATTTTAACTATAAAATAGACCAACCAAATATGTGTTATATGTGATAAAAAAATTAGCATTGAATTAACGAAATGAGATTTTCAATGGTATAACGTGCTGACTGATACACCCTTCGTCCGCGAATAAGTGTGTTTTTAGCTTTTGTTCTAAGTCATAGTTATAAAAAAATTGTTGAATTTTATAACGATAATGCATGTTCACTAAATGACCAATATCAATAATATGACGTGACTACAAAAAAACACCTTTTTATTTAGATATGAAATAATTTAGATAATCCTCAAACAATTTTAAGTTGTTTAAATTGAAAATACAAATATAAAAGGGAAGCCCTTAGATTTTTAGATAGAAATCTAGCCTTGATCGTAAGCAGGCAACCTTCTTAACTATTATTCTTCTTTGTAATGGACCTAGTCCAGCCGTTGGAGCTCCTTTTATTTTATCAGTATTTAATTGTACTTATAGGTCAGATGGTCTCATGTGTAAGGTGGGTCCATTGGTCATTCGGCCCCTCGTCTTACATGTGGGCCCTGAATGCTAGCTAATCCCACATGTCCGGTGGGTTAGTGGGTCTCATAGGTTTGTTGGTCCCACACATCAAATCTACGACCTACTAAATATTCGGTTCACTCATTCCAGGTGTAGATATATCCCATTTGTCATGCACCTGCAGGTTGATTTCACACGTATGCATGACACGTAAAAAAAATTACTACACATATACAATGACACAAGGGCAAATTGTTGATGTGTCTGCCCAGTCATCATTATTCAAGCCTGTGACCATATTAACTTTGTCATGTTGGGCCCAAAACAAGGCCATGGATAGTGCCATACCTTTCATGACCAATTGGAGTGATGAGACTATGACCTTTCTGACATAGATG
Organism: Triticum aestivum; assembly: GCF_018294505.1. Taxonomy (NCBI): domain Eukaryota; kingdom Viridiplantae; phylum Streptophyta; class Magnoliopsida; order Poales; family Poaceae; genus Triticum; species Triticum aestivum. Next base: position 681,439,755 of record NC_057797.1, read on the forward strand.
GTCACAATTGTGAGGAGTTTAGACCCCCTTGGACACCACATGACCATCTTGTAAATTTTTGTCATTGATCCATGACCAATTGAGCACGGTCATTATATTTTTGTCATAAATGTCCACATTTCTTGTAGTGCACATGATCGAGGACGACTGCGCCGACAACGGCATCCCGCTCCCCAAAGTCGACTCCAAGATCCTCCCAAAGGTAATCGAGTATTGCAAGAAGCACGTCCAGGCCAGCCCCAAACCGGCCGAATCCGGCGCTGCCGCCGACGCCAGCTCCTCCACCTCTACTACAGCCACCGCCCCGCCGAGGACCTCAAGAGCTTTGACGCCGAGTTCGTCAAGGTTGACCAGGCCACCCTCTTCGACATCATCCTGGCTTCAAACTACCTCAACATCAAGGGATTGCTCGACCTTACTTGCCAGACTGTTGCAGAAATGATCAAGGACAAGATTCTAGAGGAGATCCGAAAGACTTTTAACATCAAGAATGACTTCACACCCGAGGAGGAGGCGGAGATCTGCACGCAGGGAGAACCAGTGGGCTTTGAGTAGAGTAGAGAAGCATCTAGCGGCATTGTTTCGTTGAATTACTGCTTAGTATTCGTCTTTCTTTTAGACTTTGTATTATGCAAGAAGAAACCTATCGTGGTCAGTTGTCATTACTTGTGAAACTGAATTGTTATTTGTCAAGTGGATGTTTTGATTGGTAACATCATCCTTGGCTGATTTATGCGTGTGATTTGAGATATTTTGGGCTATCTTGAAATAGCCTTATTATTTCTGATTTTATATCTACATATTTAATAACCAGCTTATTATGCGTGTGAATTGTTATTTCTTCATTTCCTGATAACAACTATTTAATAACCCATTTATTCATTTTCTTTGTCGGCGGCCAGGGCTTGGGCAAAGTTCATCAGGGCCACTCCAGGCCCATGGAAACAAGATATGAAATGGTATCGACCCCAGGTAAGTAATTAAGTAGTACTAGCTAGCTGCCATCTCTTTAATTATCATGTTTGATTAATTATTATCTGATCAAATTCCATTCTCGTAAAGGCCCTGAAGCAGGCGTCGGAGAATAATCTGTGTGCATACTACGTTTGCGAGAACATTCACATGATGGCATCTGAAAGGAGCAAATCTCAAAGACAGGAGTGGGTACGTTTGTCAGAACACTATTCACAATTTTTACACCATTATCGATATCTAGTCACACAACTAATACACATGCATATTGATCTCCTTCTTAACAGTTCAAAGAGGTGCGGGAGCAGCTCCTACCAACGGAGCGCATACAAGCAATTCAAGAGAAATAGCGGGATTTTTGCTCGACCAGGTCATAGATCCCAAAGGAGAATACTATTACCTGCTACCGCCCCCATGAACCACTTCCAATTGTTATCGTGCTCCGAAGGAACCAATTAGGCTAATGCGACTGGCTCCGAAGGCACCAATTAGGAGAAATTATATATATATATATATATATATATATATATATATATATATATATATATATATATATACATGTGTGTATATATGTGTGAATTAATTAATGGTGGTTGTAAGACATTCGATGTATATATATATATATATATATATATATATATATATATATATATATATATATATATTATGATCGGTTCTACTAGAAATTCTATTTATATATAATATGCATAACGTGTACAATATGTAGTATCGTAAAATACCAGCAAACGGAAAAGAATTAAATGGAAAACACAAAATTAAATGAAAAATAAATCATAAAAACCCAACCCCCCCCCAATCTTTTAATACCAGTTGGTGACACCAACCGGTACTAAAGGGCTCCCTGCCCCCGAAGCTGGCTCGTGCCACGTGGTTGCCCTTTAGCACCGGTTCATGCTGAACTGGTACTATAGGGGGGCCTTTAGTGCCTACACTTTAGCACCGGTTACCAAACCGGCACTAAAGGGCCTTGCGAACCGGTGCTATTGCCCGGTTCTACACTAGTGTATGGTGTTGGAGAGGGCTTGCAGTCACTATAGCCAAAGCGACTCAAGACCTTTTCCACATAGTGAGATTGAATCAATGTAATCCCACCATCATCATCTCTCAACAACTTGATGTTCAGAATGACATTAGCCACTCCTAAATCCTTCATCTCAAAACAGCGAGATAGGAAATCCTTGACCTCCTTAATAACATTCAGATTTGTTCCGAAAATCAGTATGTCATCAACATACAAGCAAAGCATAACTTCCTCGCCCCCACCATGGCGATAGTACACACATTTGTCAGCTTCGTTCACAACAAAGCCTGCAACTATTAAAGTTCTTTCGAATTTCTCATGCCACGGTTTGGGTGCTTGCTTGACTCCACACAAAGACTTCTGCAACTTGCACACTTTCCCTTCATGACCATCTATTACAAACCCATCTGGTTGTTCCATATAAATTTCCTCGTCCAACTCTCCATTTAGGAAAGAAGTCTTAACATCCATTTGATGAACGAGAAGACCATGTGAGGCAGCTAGTGAAAGTAGAACTCAAATAGTGGTCAGTCGAGCCACAAGTGCGTAAGTATCAAAGAAGTCTTCACCTTCCTTTTGGGTATAACCCTTAGCCACGAGCCGAGCCTTATACTTTTCAATAGTACCATCAGGCCTAAGCTTCTTCTTGAATACCCATTTGCATCCTATAGGTTTGCACCCATAAGGACGATCAGTTATCTCCCAAGTTTCATTCGCCAAGATGGAATCCACCTCGCTACGAACTGCTTCCTTCCAGTAGTCAGCATCTTCAGATGCATAGGCCTCTGAAATAGAACGGGGAGAGTCATCTATGAGATACACAAGAAAATCATCACCAAAGGACTTTGCAGTCCTCTGTCTCTTGCTCCTAGTAGGAACTTCATTGTTTTCCTCCACACGACTTTCAAAGTGTTCCATCGAAATGGCAGGTTCAGTAATTATCGCTGGTTCCTGATTCGATGAACTAGGCATCTCCTGATTAGATGAGGTAGCCATATCCTTCATGGGAAAGATATCTTCGAAGAAAGTCGCATCATTCGACTCCATGATCGTACCGACATGCATGTCAGGTACCTCAAATTTTACAACCAAGAATCTATAGCCAATGCTATGAAAAGCATATCCCAGGAAAACACAATCCACAGTCTTTGGTCCAAGCTTCCGCTTCTTTGGAATTGGAACATTGACTTTCGCCAAACAACCCCAGGTTCGTAGATAAGAGAGTTTTAATCTTTTCTTCTCCCATTCCTCGAATGGAGTTATCTCTTTATTCTTTGTGGGGACTCGGTTTAGGACATGACATGTTGTTAATATCGCCTCCCCCCACCATGCCTTAGAGAGACCCGATGTGTCTAACATGGCGTTAACCACATCAGTTAGAGTTCGGTTCTTTCTTTCGGCCACCCCATTTGACTGAGGTGAGTAGGGAGGCGTCCTCTCATGGATTATACCATGTTCCGCACAAAAAGCATCAAATTCATTGGAAAAATACTCTCCACCACGGTCGGACCTAAGCCTCTTGGTTTTTCGATCAAGTTAGTTTTCCACTTCAGCTTTATAGATCTTGAAGAAGTTCAAAGCCTCATCCTTAGATTTCAGAAGATATACACGGCAGTATCTAGTGGAGTCATCAATTAACGTCATGAAATATTTCTTTCCACCTTTTGTCAAAACACCATTCATTTCACATAGATCTGAATGTATGAGCTCTAGTGGTGCAAGATTTCTCATTTCCGCAGTCTTGTGAGACTTACGAGGTTGCTTAGCTTGCACACACACTTGACACTTAGATCCCTTGACAGTGGTGAAACTAGGGATTAAGTTCAACTTTGCTAGTCGCGACATGCAACCAAAGTTAACATGACAAAGACGTGAATGCCACACACTTGATTCACTATTGTTGCAAACATGATTAACAACTTTATTGCAAACGTCTGATAAGGATAAACGAAACAGGCCTCCTGACTCATAGCCTTTACCAACAAAGGTTCCATACTTGGATATTACAAATTTATTCGACTCAAAGACAAGCTTATAGCCATCTCTACACAGAAGAGATCCGCTAACAAGATTTTTATTTATGGAAGGGACATAATGCACGTTCTACAGCCGCACGGTCTTCCCAGAAGTAAACTTCAGATCGACCGTGCCAACACCACGAACAGAAGCACTTGAACCGTTGCCCATCAGCACGGTTGAAGTCCATGTGGTCTGATAAGACGAAAACATGGAAATATCACCGCATACATGCACATTAGCACCCGTGTAAATCAACCAATCAGGAGAATGACATACTGAAAGAATAGTGGGAAATATACCATACCCAGCATCCTTCATGTCAGTGTCTCCAATGACAACATTAGCGGTCTTGTCGCCTTTCCCAGGATGACGCTTGTCATAGCGATTAGGGAAACTAGGAGCCCAATGATCAGGATCCCCACACACATGACAAACACCTTTCTTCTTGTAATTCTTCTTCTTGAAGTTCGTGTGTTGCACAGTCTTGTTCTTCCCATCAAACTTTGCTTTACCATCAAACTTGCCCTTATGCTTGAACTTGTGGGGCTGGAAGTTCTTCTTCTGTACCAGATTGGCACTAGATCCTCCCTCAATACCTCGAGCACGTGTGTCCTTTGCTCTCGCCTTTTCTTCCACATCAAGAGTAACAATGAGATCCGGAACGGAAAACTCCTGTCTCTTATGCTTCAGTAAGGTAGCAAAGTTCCTCCACGAAGGAGGAAACTTAGTGATGATACCCCCGGCAACAAACTTGTCCGGTAGCATGCAGTTGAAGTGCTCAAGTTCTCTAGCAAATGACTGTATTTCATGAGCCTGCTCAACCACGGTGCGCTCTTCAGTCATCCTATAATCATAGAATTTCTCCATGATGTACAGCTCAGTGGCGGCATCCGAGACCCCAAACTTGGCCTCAAGTGCATCCCACATATCTTTTCCATTATCAATTGGCGCATAAGCATCAACTATGTTCTCACCAAGAACACTCAAGAGAGCAGTCTTAAACAGAGTATCCATTTTCTGAAAAGCTTGTGTGAGGGAGTCCTGGATTAGGGGGTCTCCGGATAGCTGGACTATATCCATTGGCCGGACTGTTAGACTATGAAGATACAAGATTGAAGACTTCGTCTCGTGTCCGGATGGGACTCTACTTGGCGTGGAAGGCAAGCTAGGCAATACGGATATGAATATCTCCTCTTTTGTAACCGACCTTGTGTAACATTAACCCTCTCCGGTGTCTATATAAACCGAAGGGTTTTAGTCTGTAGGACAACAATCACAACATATAATCATACCATAGGCTAGCTTCTAGGGTTTAGCCTCTCTGATCTCGTGGTAGATCTACTCTTGTACTACCCATATCATCAATATTAATCAAGCAGGATGTAGGGTTTTACCTCCATCAAGAGGGCCCGAACCTGGGTAAAACATCGTGTCCCCTGCCTCCTGTTACCATCCAGCCTAGACGCACAGTTTGGGACCCCCTACCCGAGATCTGCCGGTTTTTACACCGACATTGGTGCTTTCATTGAGAGTTCCGTTGTGCTGTCGCCACCAGGAAGGATGTCTCATCCCGTCTTTAAAGACGACACTGTTGCTGAGGGAGCTTTGGCTATCGGCCAAACTCTTCGGCTAGGTGGTTTTCTTATGACCGCCTGTTCGGCCGCTGCGGCGACGATGACTTCTCGGGTCATCGAAAGCAATCTTCACGTCAACTTGGAACTCGCCGAGCGGTTAGGTCCAATGGAGATCTCTTCCCTGAACGAGCTCTTGGATCGCATCGCCGCCGTGGGAGTCGCTACAGACTACGATCAGATTGGGCTTAAACCCGATCTGAGAGAGATCAACTCTCCCCAGGTCACCCATCACGTTGCAGTGGTGGAGGAACAATACGGCAACCCTTCATCTATCTTAAGGACTAGCTATGTCCAGATTCCCGATCCCTCCAAGCCGGATACCCGCGGAGGGGAGGACGTCACTCAAGGCCTAAACCTAGAATCAGGCAGCGGGCTAGATTTATCGGAAAACATCCAATAATCCAAACTTCCGAGTTCGGAAACTCCTTGGCCCCTGAGTCTCAGATTGGGTGAGGATTCGAATTCAATTCCACCCACCCACCCAAACATACGCGATCTATCCCAAATTAGGCAAGAGCCCGAAGAAACAGTACACCATTACTGGGCCAGATTCCTCCTGGTCATGAACAGGATAAAGGACTGCAGCGAGGAAGACACAATTTCATTCTTCTGCAATAATTGCACGGACAAGGGAATCCTCAACGCCATAAGTTGCCGCGAAATTACATGCTTTGCCGACTTGGCGTCCATAGTACGAAAGTACTGTGCGATGGAAAGCGCGTGGAAAACCGAAATAAAATTTTGGGATAATCCGTCCCTGAATACAAACCCAGTCCGAAATAAAAGAGTGCATTATCACAATACACCTGGGTTAACTACCAAAAAGCAAAAGCCCTCTACGGGGCAAGGAACCGTACTGGAGGGATGGCTCAACGGACCCTGCAAAATTCATAGTACAGCGGATGCAATACCAACGCATAGCCTTAGAGCATGTTGGATACTCCGGCAGGTGGCCAAAAGTGGTGAGGATCTACTCCTCCCAAATACCATAGAGCACCATCCCGTGGACAACAATACGGTGTTAACGGTCTTTGAGACCTTCACGTCAAATAATAGACGCAAGTGAACACTCCGCGGCATGGCCAAAATCTGCCACATAGCAGAAATAAATCCTTGGAGTGACACGGCTATTACCTTCAATGCCAGTGACGAACCTAAATTCCGAACAGCCCGAGCACCAGCCGCACTGGTCCTCAGTCCAATCGTGGACGGCTTTTGACTCACCAAGGTACTCATGGACGGCGGTAGCGGATCAAACCTCATCTATGAGGAAACTCTTCAAAAGATGGAAATAGACTGGAGCCGCATTGAGCAAAGTAGCACAACCTTTAGAGGAATCATCCCCAGTCGGGAAGCACACTGTGCTGGGAAAATCACACTAGACGTGGTATTCGGCACGCCGGATAATTACAGGTCTGAAGAAATTACATTCCAAGTGGCCCCGTTCAGCAGCGGATACCACACTCTATTAGGGCGAGAGGCGTTTACAATCTTCCAAGCCATACCCCATTACGGGTACATGAAGCTCAAAATGCCCGGGCCCAACGGAATCATCACTCTTGCTAGTGATCCGGACATAACACTCTGCGCCGAAAATAAGACAACTGCATTGGCCCTTGAGGCACTATCTGAAGCCCTAGCGGCCGAGGAACTAACTGCGCTGCGCTCCACGGTGAACAGGGACGACGTGATACTCGATAAAAGATCCAAGTCCACCTCCTTTAAACCGGCGGACGAAATAGTCAAATTCCAAGTCCATCCAACGGACCCTACAAAAACAGCTTCCATCGGGGCACAATTAAACCCTGATGTCGACGCCGCACTGTGAGAGTTCCTACGCGAGAACTGGGACATTTTTGCCTGGCACCCTTCAGACATGCCAGGAATCCCACGCAGGCTGGCTGAGCACAGCTTAAATATCCTAAAAGGATTCAAGCCAGTCAAGCAGGCTCTTCGATGTTTCTCCGAACCTAAGAGACAAGCCATGGGAGAGGAACTAGCCAAGCTATTGGAGGCCGGATTCATCAGAGACATAAAACATCCGGACTGGCTAGCAAACCTGGTGATGGTACCAAAGAAGGACAAATCCTGGCGCTTGTGCGTCGATTTTAAGGACCTTAACAAGGCCTGCCCAAAGGATCCCTTCCCCCTCCCCCGCATCGATCAAATCATCGATGCTACCACAGGACACGATTCATTGTGTTTCCTCGACGCATACTCCGGCTACCATCAAATTAAAATGGCAGAGCCAGACCAAGCCGCAACGGCATTCATCACACCATACGGCCCATTCTGCTTCAACACAATGCCCTTCAGGCTCAAAAACGCCGGCGCAACATATCAGCGCATGATTCAGACATGTCTGGCAAACCAGATCGGCAAAACAGTGGAGGCATACGTGGATGACGTGGTCGTTAAAACCAAGCATGTCGAAACTCTAGTAGACGACTTGAGGCTCACATTCGACAACCTCCGAACATATGACATCAAGCTCAATCTGGAAAAATGTGTTTTCGGTGTACCAGCCGAAAAGCTCCTGGGATTCATTGTCTCCAGTAGAGGTATTGAAGCTAATCCAGCCAAAATCCGAGCGTTGTCACAGTTGACTACCCCAACAGACCTCAAACAAATACAAAAATTGACTGGATGCGTGGCGGCTCTAAGCCGCTTTATCTCCCGCTTGGGAGAAAAGGCATTACCCCTTTATCGCCTCCTCCGGCGCACCGAACATTTCGAGTGGACAGATGCCGCCATGGCCAGACTCAACGAAATAAAAGCCATATTGGAAACAAACCCAGTCCTGGCCGCGCCAAACATTGGCGAACCAATGCTATTATACATTGCCGCAACTCATCAAGTAGTAAGCGCAGTGCTCGTCGTCGAGCGAGAAGTGGACGGACACAAATTCCCCCTTCAAAAGCCGGTTTACTATGTGTCCACTGTCCTTACTCCATGCAAATCACGGTACCCGCATTATCAAAAGATAGCGTATGCGGTATTTATGGCATCCCGGAAGCTGCGACACTACTTTCAAGAGTGTTCGATAACGGTAGCCTTGGAAGTACCACTTAAGGATATTATAAACAACCGCGACGCGACGGGCCGGATTGCCAAATGGGCCATTGAGATCCTCCCGTTCGACATAACCTACAAGCCACGGCGAGCTATTAAGTCGCAAGTTTTGGCTGACTTCGTCGCTGAGTGGACGGAAGCCGAACTCCCTAAAGAGTACGGCACATATTCAAACTGGATCATGCACTTCGACGGCTCCAAAATGTTGGCTAGTCTGGGGGCTGGCGTCGTTTTGACGTCCCCAACAGGAGATACCATTCAATACGTACTACAGATAATGTATACGGACTCCAACAACGCAGCCAAATATGAGGCCCTTCTACATGGTCTCCGGATGGCAGTATCCATGGGCATTCAACGCCTAGAGGTGCGCAGGGATTCAAACCTCGCGATATCCCAAATAAATGGAGATTTTGATGCCAAGGATCCGAAAATGGCAGCTTATCGCAATGCCGTCCTAAAAATGTCAGCTCGGTTCGAGGGCCTCGAATTTCACCATGTGGCTCGGGAAAACAATCAGGCGGCGGATATCCTCGCCTGCATCGGTGCAAAACGCGATGCGGTCCCTCCCAACATATTTCTGGAAAGGCTCTTCAAGCCATCCGTAGCATGGGAAGGGGACACCGGTAACAACAGTCCGGACCCGGCCAAAATACCCGATATCGAACTCTCAGACACAATCGGAGGCTACGCCACCGAAATAACACATTCAGCCCACGAAATAATGGCCATTATTGCCCCGTGGATAGAACCATTCCTGGCCTACCTAACTAGATAGGAACTTCCGGAGGACCAAAATGAGGCACGCTGCATAGTGCGGCGATCCAAGGCCTACAGGGTCCATGAGGGAGAATTGTACAAAAAAAGCGCTACCGGAGTCCTTCAAAGGTGCATCTCCGGAGAGGAAGGGTGGAACCTTTTGGTAGAAATTCACGCCGGACTCGGCGGTCATCACGCCGCAGCCCGGGCTCTTGTAAGCAAGGCCTTCCATGCAGGATTCTATTGGCCAACGGCCCGGGCAGATGCACAGGACCTGGTCCAACGTTGCGCCGGTTGCCAGCTCTTTGCAAATCAAAGCCACATGCCACCCACCGCCCTCCAGATAATCCCCATTACATGGCCCTTCACGGTCTGGGGGCTTGACATGGTTGGACCCCTTAAAGGGGGAACCCACAAGAAAAAATACTTATTGGTCATGGTGGATAAATTCACCAAATGGATAGAGGCTAAACCGGTTAAAACAGCTGAATCCGGACCGGTGATAGATTTCATATCCGGGGTTGTACACCGTTATGGTGTCCCCCACAGCATCATCACTGATAATGGCACGAACTTCACGGCCGACGAGGTAAAACTCTGGTGCAGCAAAATGGGCATCAAGCTCGATTATGCTTCAGTCTATCACCCACAAACCAACGGTCAAGTCGAACGAGCAAATGGTCTTATAATGAGTGGCATTAACCCAGATTAGTGCGCTCCTTAACGGAGTCTGACACGCACTGGGTAGAGGAGCTTGACTCCGTACTCTGGGGGCTGCGGACCACGCTGAATCGTAGTACCGGATATACACCGTTTTTTATGGTGTACGGCGCAGAGGCAGTCCTGCCCTGTGACATAATTCATGACTCACCTCGAGTGCGCATGTACGAAGAAAGATAAGCCGAGCTCGATCGGCAGGACAGTCTGGACACCTTGGAGGAAGAGCACGACGTAGCCAAAGCCAGTTCCGCATTTTACCAGCAACATGCTCGCAGATACCAAAGCAGATAAGTACGGGCCAAAACTTATAACGTTGGTGAACTAGTTCTACGGCTGTCGGATAAGAAAAAGAACAAGCTCGAGCCCAAATGGGAAGGTCCCTTCATTATCGACCAAGTTCTGACCGGTGGAGTGTACCGACTGTGGGTTGCATCGACTAGTCGACTCGAGCCAAACCCATGGAACGCAGCCAGGCTTCGAAGATTCTACACCTAGCACCGGACTTTATGTTAGTCCCCTCCCTTTGTCCATTTTCTGCATATGCATCATCTGTCTTGTTTCCCTTTCTTTCTTTTATTTCTCTAGGCCTTCAAGGGTCACCTTGTGCCTCACTCATACATTACAGATGCGCTAGCCGCAGTCTTCATACCTAGGGGCTTCTTTCACAGAAGCTTAAATTATTTACCTGGGCCTCACGCCCAACACATGTGTTATACTTCCGCATGTACCTTTTTTCACCATTATATGCATTGATATGACTTAAGTTTTGGCCAAGCGGGGTTGCCTGGCTCTTGTATTTATGCCCTACGTTCCCGTTAATTCGGCTAGGGCATAAGGGGAGCACCTCTGTGATTGTTACCGCCGAGTCAGCCGGACGTGTACCTCAGACTGGGTGAAGCCGACAGCTAGCGTTCTTAAGGGAATATTCGATCGGTGAACAAAAGATAACTTTTATTTATTATCCATATCTGCCCCCAGATGCTTTTTCTGCGCTTCTTGTCGCAGTCCGGGCATGCACTCTAGGGCATGCTTACCCAGGGAAAGGAACCCTTAACGGAACTATTCTCCCTCGAAGATGTTTCTTACTACCCATGTAATATAACATAACTAGTTGGGCACTTGTCTGATAAAGCACTAATGACCCCTACGCCTGGTCTCCACGCATGCCCCGGTTCTTACATAACCAAGAGGGTATTCGGATACACTCCGGACCGTCGGGTCCCAAGGTCGAAGCGAAAAGGTCTGCCACGACAAACGATCTACAATCCGGCTAGAAGGCATTATACATGTCACTTTAAAATTACATAGTCAATTTGACTGGTTGAATTCCTCTTCAATACCATCCAATAGGCTGTCTAGTCTACAGTTGTGTTGGGAATACTTTGCGGCCAATTCTACTTGGCCATACACTAAGCTCACAGGGATCTCCTTCCCATCGGGCCCCACAGGTCCAACTTCGGCCATATGGTTCGGGTCAGCCTTCGTGTACCGTGTCTTCACCATTGCCCAGGCTTCCCTGGCGCCCTGACGACAGGTCGATATCTTCCATAATCGGAAGCATCGTCGCGCTCCCTTTAGCTTTTCTGCAAGCTCTCCAAGGCCTTCGGGTATGGAGACGGATGGCCACAAGGCCTGGGCGACGCCTTGCATCACCTGCCGAACTCGTTCGTGCAGCTTGAGAGCTCGGGAAGAAGGTCACCCATTGAACCGGGCATCTCCTCGGCAGGACGACCTGTTAGCATACCTACAAACATAACTCTGTCAGCCAGCTTCCTCGCCGAACTCTTTTTCAAAGTTCGTTCAAGCACTTACTAAATATGCCGCATCGAAGCCGCCGATTTTCCTTAACAGAGTCCGATAGTTGGGCATGAACATCTTGTAGTTCCACGCCCAGCTTGGTGTTGGCATCTTGGAGATCATTCTTCTCCTGCCTCACCCTCGTAAGCACGCTCTCACCGGCCTTCAGCTGGCGTAGGAGCTGTTGCTTATCCGGATTTACTCCAGCGCCATCTGCAATTTTATCGTCAAATCTGCATATACGCCGCATTCTATATGATACTTATCATTCGAAGGATATGTTACCAGAGGGGGTCTCTCTGGGCTCCCCTACTGCGGCCAGTGCGGCCTAAAGTTGGGCTTTGCACTCTTCCAGCTCCTGGGACAGTTGAGTATTCTTTTCTGTAAGAACCTGCATAACAAATGATTCTTAAATCAGTTATCCTAACTGTTTCAAGTCTTAGGGGCCACTGATATATATATATATATATATAATCACCAAATTTTCTCACCCGTATGTCTTTTACATACTGCTCTGTGGCTCTGGCTAGACCATTTTGAGCGGCACGGAGGTGCGCGTCTCCCGAGTTGAAGGCATCCAATGCCTCTTGGGAGAAACAAGCGTCACGAAGAACAGTCCGGCGACGCCTGTGGTTCATGACACTTTCCACCTCGGAATTGGTGGCGGACAGTTTATCCGCATCCTCTTTCGGAGGAGCACCCGGCGCACGCCTCGTATTCGTTCCCGCCTCCGAATCCAGCCTTGGAGCCTGCCTTGTGGAGGCGCGATTGGTTGCCTCTCCGGGTATAGTCCGGCGAGCACTCTTTTTCCTGAAAAGAAGGCATGGGTGTTAATATGCCTCTAAGAATAATGTCTTGCAATAAAGACGGCGCGCCGTACCGCTGCGGCGGTGTCTCAATCCGGACTGCGGGTCTTTTCAGCCTGCCTGGCCTCGCGGCCCCTTGTTGGCCAGTCGCCGCAGGCTCGGCCTTCTACCTCGAGGGCCTCCCCTGCAAAACATGGCTGTTATACGGAAATCAAAAACACGCAAGGACGGATCACTTTTTGAAGTGCTGGGACTTCGTCTCAGTCACCTGTGAGGCTGGAAGTAGCCCAGGGTAATCGGTCGTAATGTCCACCAACGCATTATCATTGCTCAATTAGTAAAACACCCCATCGATCAGCTCCACAGATATGTCTGGATCTATAAGTGCATCTAGTGCCACCCCTAGTTGGTTTTGGAGTATTGACGACAAACCTAGTTGAGGGACTAATGTGTTTGTGAGAATTGCAGGATAACACAGGTAGAAGTCCCTCATTGATTCGGTTTTACTACCAGAGATGACCCCTAAAATGTATCAAGACATTGAAGTCAAAGGTGGTATATGAAGATATTCACATTGAAGACTATGACAAAAGAAGACACATTATGAAGCCTATGGAGCTCGAAGACTTAGATCTTTTCGTAGTTCTTTTCCTTTGTGTTGAGTCATAGGAACCACCGTACTGTTAAGTGGGGTCCAGGAGAACCAGTCAGAATGACTGAAGTGATGCCCAAACTAAAAACCTATGTCTTCGAGTGAAGACAATGAGAGCAAATCTTGTCCAAAGCCGGACAAGTCAGCTTTGCTTGTAGCCCAAGTAAAGTTGCCATGAGAGTTTGAAATCTGACCGTTGAGACACGTGTCAGTTCCTTAGTGACCCAGGGTCATTTCGGACAAATCAGGTCGGGTTGCCAAGTGGCTATAAATAGCCCACCCCCTACAACCATAAACGGTTGGCTGCTCAGATTTCAGTGCACGGTTTTTGTCGTTTGAGAGCAACCCACCTCGAAGCCTTTGAGAGAAAATTCCTAGCAAGGAGAAAAGCCCTAATCACCCAGAGCCAGAGAACATTGGGCATCACTTAAGTCTTCTTGTCTGTGTGATCTGAAGACTTATTACACTTGAGGACTGTGAATCCTCCAGACGGTTAGGCGTCGCGTTCAGAGCATCCAAGAGACATTGTGGATTGCCAGTGAACGAAGTCTGTGAAGGTTTGGGAGTCTACCTTGAAGACTTACCAGAGTGATTGGGCGAGGACTAAGTGACCTTAGCTCAAGGAGAATACGGTGAGGACTTGGTGTCCTGAGCTGCGTGTTCAGGACTGGGTGTCCGGGACTGTGTGTCCTAAGGTTTAAATACCTAGCCGCTCCAACCAGACGTACAGTTGTCACAGCAACTGGAACTGGTCCAACACATCATTGTCTTCAACGAGTCACTGGTTTCATCTTCACTTCCTTTTACTTACTGTTACTCATTGTGAAGCCATTGCATGCTTGCTATATCTTTTGTCTTCACAACGTAACTGTATGATTTGTTTGGCTTCATAACTTCTTCCTACCTGATCCTTATTACACTGCAGCTACTTGTCATTGTGCTTTCACTCTATTGAATACTTGACCATGGCTTGCCTAGTGTAATCTAACTTCCGCTGCATAGTGATAGGCATATCTCTACTATTTGTCTTCATAACTTCCATGTTTTGAAGACTTTCATAAAAATCGCCTATTCACCCCCCCTCTAGTCGATATAACGCACTTTCAATTGGTATTAGAGCAAGGTGCTCCCTTGTTATGTGTGATTCGGTTTAACCACCTGGAGTTTTAGCTATGTCGACTGCAGGGATAATCAAAGTCTCCGCTGCGTGCCCCGTCTTTGATGGAACTGAATATCCCTACTGGAAGAATAAGATGCGCATGCATCTTGAAGCCATTGACGTCGACCTATGGTATGTCGTCGAGAACGGCGTTCCCAAGGCTGGAGAAGGTGTCACTATTGCTGATGTCAAAAAGTTCACTCAACTGGACTCTACTGCCAAAAATATCATCTGTGGTCATCTGACAAAAGGACAGTATGGCTGTGTGAGTGCCTTGAAGACATCCAAGCTGGTCTGGGACTGGCTCTCCAAGGTCAATGAAGGCATCTCAACCCAGAGAGATCAGAGAATCAGTGTTCTTCGCAACCTCTTCAACCGCTTCAAGCGAAATGACAATGAGAATGTCCAGCACACATTTGACCGGCTCACTGACATCACAAATGAGCTTCAAGCCCTCGGCGCCACTGAAATCACCAAACATGAAGTCGTCAAGACGCTGCTGAGATCACTTGATAGTTCGTTTGACATCCTAGCCCTGATGATTCAAGAACGTCCTGATTTCAAGACACTCGATCCGTCTGACATACTTGAGAGGCTCAACACACATGAGTTTCATCTTTCTAAGAAAAGAGATATCTACGGTCCAAACTATGGGCGAACTCATGCCTTGAAGGCAAAAGCTGTTTCCTCATCTGAAGAAGAATCTGACAGCAGTTCTGATGATCCTGAAGACATTGGAAGGGAACTTGCAATGCTAGTGAAGAATTTCCAAAAATTCACCAAGAAGAAAGGCTTCAGAAAATCTTCACGATCAAGCTCAAGGAATGATGAAGCTTCTGCTCATGACTACAAGAAGAAAACATGTCACAAGTGCAAGAAAACTGGACACTTCATCTTTGAGTGTCCACAGTGGGACAATGAGAACAGAAGGAAGAAGAAGAGCAAGGAATATGATTCTGATGACAAAAAGAAGAAGAAATACTCAAAGTCTTCTTCCAAGTCTTCCTCAAAGTCTTCATCACACAAGAAGAGCTCATCTGGCAAGTCACGTGCGTTTGTTGGCAAGGAAATGGATTCAGAGGAGGAGTCCGCTTCTGAGGAGGCAGAGGTGGAGTCTGAGGAGGAGTCTGATTCTGGCATTGCGAGTCTGGCTACAGCATACGTCGCGAAGTCCATCTTCAACACTGAAGACAATGACTTCATCACCGACACCGATGCAAATAACAAGAACGACTCCACTCCTACCTACTGTTTCATGGCACGCGGTGCCAAGAAAGCTATGGAACATATTCCAAAACTGTTAGACAGAAGCGATGATCTGTTGGGTGCTGAAATGACTCGATCTGAATCCTTAATTGAAGACATAAAAAATCTTCACGTTAAGTATCAGGAACTTGAAGATCGTCTTGATACTCTCTCAACAACTCATGAAAAGCTTTCCTATGATTATCTTCAAAGGAAGCAAGAACTTGAGAAATTGAGAGCTGCTCATGAAGATCTTCAAAAGGAAAACGAGTCACTTCGCGCCGAACAGATCAGTTCCGCTCAGGAAGGATTTGAACCACCATGTCTTAAATGCATCGAGCGTGATAATGCTACTTCTGTTGCTGAATGTTCCACTGCTACTGCTGTTGCAATATCTTCAACTATTGATGTGGTAACTAACCCCTTTGCTGAGGACACCACTGTTATTGCTGATGAGAATGCTAGGTTGAAGACATTGCTTGAAACAGGGATGTACAGAAGTCTTAAAGGACATCAGACATTATGTGATGTCCTCAAGAAGCAGATTCTGAACGGAAACCCTAGGAAAGAGGGTGTTGGGTTCGTAAGGAAAATAAATGCAGATGGCTCTTACTGGAAACCTGAGCAGTACCCCCAAGCCACATGGGTTGCTGCAAAGGAACTTTCAGCAGATCCATCCAATTTATCTGGCTTCACTTGTGCTAACCCCATTATCATTGATGAATCCTTTGATGCAAACTATAAACTGTTTAAGAATTAGAATAGTGAAGTGTTTGCCAGGTACATTGGTACTAACTGCAGGAATGGACCGCCTATGAAGAAGATCTAGGTTCCGAAAACGTGTCTGGAAAATCTTCCTGTGAATGTCTTCATGACACCTCACATGAAGAAGACAAATCTCAGACCAAAGGCATCATACGGTCCAAAGGCTTCATACAGACAAAGGACTCACCTGAGTCGCACTAACGCAAATGTTTTGCAGGGAAACCATACTCAGGCATATGAATATGAGAGCGGTTCATCGAACCGTCATGTTCATATGACCAAAAATTATTCTGCTTATTCCTATGAGTATTATTGTCCACCTGCAAGACTGTTTGCTAAGGCTTCAAAGCCAAAATTCTCAGATGCTGCACTTAGACTTATTGCTTCTAAGCCACCCTTGAAGATGTGGGTGGTTAAGAAAGCTTAACTCTCTTTTGCAGGGAAAGGTCTCCAGCAGAAAAACAAAATCTTCTGACGCTATTGCTGGGGACCTTAAAAATCTTGTAGGGCGCAAGATAAAATGCCCGAATGGCATCATTATGTACTTCGTTCCTAAATCGCATGCTACTCTTCCTATTAGTCCTAATCTGGATCTAAGTTTTCATAACCCACTGGTTCGTCAAATGTTTTTGCTTCACAATTCTCTTCGTGAAGCCTATCCCCCTAACTGCACTGTAGGGTACGACACCAGCGTCTTCAAAGTCTTCAGAATGGATTATTGACAGTGGGTGTACAAATCACATGACTGGCAAAAGAAGCCTTCTTATGGACTCAACCTTATGTCCATCCGACAAGAGCCACATCACATTTGCTGACACTGGTAAAAGTAAAGTATTGGGTCTAGTGTTTGAAGGGTATCAAAAAGATGATCTGTACGTGGTAGATTTTTCAGCAGGGCCACAACTTGCAGTATGTCTTCTTGCAAAAGCTTCAGAATGCTGGCTTTGGCATCGGAGGCTTGGGCATGCTGGCATGAGGAACCTCCACACCCTTGCGAAGAAGAAGCATGTCATAGGCATCGAGGGCGTCAAGTTCAAGAAAGATCACTTATGCGGTGCCTGTGAAGCAGGGAAGATGACAAGGGCAAAACATCCTTCGAAGACAATCATGACTACTACTCAACCCTTCGAACTGCTCCACATGGATCTTTTCGGCCCCACTCACTACTCAACTTTTACTACTACTGCTTGCCTCTATGGCTTCGTCATTGTTGATGATTACTCTAGATATACTTGGGTGCACATAATCCTTTACAAGACTGAAGTGCAGGATGTCTTCAGACGCTTCGCCAATCGTGCTATGAACAATTTTGGCGCCAAGATAAAACACATCAGAAGTGACAATGGCACTGAATTCAAGAACACTGGCCTTGATACATATCTTGATACCTTGGGCATCACACATGAATTCTCAGCTCCGTACACGCCACAGCAGAATGGCGTCGTCGAACGCAAGAACAGAACACTCATTGAGATGGCCAGAACAATGCTAGATGAATACAAGACTCCAAGAAAATTCTGGACTGAAGCCATTGACACTGCATGCCATACAATCAATCGTGTTTATCTTCACAAGCTTCTGAACAAGACATCTTATGAACTCCTAACTGGCAAGAAGCCAAATGTCAGTTACTTCAGAGTATTTGGCGCAAGGTGCTGGATCAAGGACCCACACCACACCTCAAAGTTTGCACCAAAAGCACATGAGGGTTTTATGCTTGGATATGGAAAGGATTCGCACTCCTACAGAGTCTTCAATCTCTTTCATTACAAAGTGGTTGAAACAGTGGATGTGCGGTTCGATGAGACAAATGGTTCACAAAGAGAGCAACTGCCAAATGTGCTAGATGAAATTCCAGCTAGTGAATCAATCAAGCTAATGGGAACTGGAGAGATTATACCTTCTGAAGCTCATCCTGAAGAAGAACTTATCATCTCAGCACCTGATCAACATGAAGACAATGCTCAGCCTGAAGACATTCCTCCCAACAACAACACAGATCAGCAAGAGCAAAGTCTTCGCCCTGTACATCCTCGTGTTGCCAATGAAGTGCAGATTGAGAGAATAATTGACAGCATCAATGCACCTGGTTCACTCACTCGATTCAAGGGCAACTCAGCTAGCAAATTTCTGTGGGCACTTCGCATTCGTCTCAATATCAGAACCCAAGAAAGTTGAAGAAGCCTTCATGGAACCTGAATGGATTCAAGCTATGCAAGAAGAGCTTCAACAGTTTGAGCTGAATAATGTATGGGAACTGGTTAAGCGTCCTGATCCACGGAAGCACAACATAATAGGCACCAAATGGATATACCGCAACAAGCAAGATGAGCATGGTCAAGTTGTCAGAAACAAAGCTCGTCTCGTTGCTCAAGGATATACTCAAGTGGAAGGCATTGACTTCGATGAAACATTTGCTCCTGTGGCTAGGCTTGAAGCCATACGCATACTGCTGGCCTATGCAAATCATCATAACATACTTCTATATCAAATGGATGTGAAGAGTGCCTTTCTCAATGGCAAGATTGAAGAAGAAGTGTATGTTGCACAACCGCCTGGCTTTGAAATCCAAAACATCCTGACATGGTATACAAGCTCAACAAGGCACTGTATGGCCTCAAACAAGCCCCTAGGGCCTGGTATGACACACTCAAATACTTCCTGAAGAGCAAAGGCTTCATACCTGGTTCCCTAGATCCCACTCTTTTCACGAAGACATATGATGGTGAACTGTTTGTGTGCCAAATATATGTGGATGACATTATCTTCGGCTGCACCAATCAGAAGTACAGTGAAGAGTTTGGATATATGATGCAAGAGCAATATCAGATGTCCATGATGGGGGAGCTGAAGTTCTTCCTTGGTCTTCAAATACGACAACAACGCAATGACATCTTCATATCTCAAGAGAAGTATCTCAAAGATTGCCTGAAGAAGTTCGGTATGCAAGACTGCAAAGGCTTCACAACACCAATGCCAGCCAAACATCATCTGGGTCCTGACGACAATGGTAAAGAGTTCGATCAAAAGGTATACCGCTCCATGATTGGTTCTTTGCTTTATTTATGTGCATCTAGGCCAGATATTATGCTTAGTGTTTGCATGTGTGCTCGATTTCAAGCGGCACCAAAGGAGTCGCATCACTTAGCTGTGAAGCGAATTCTTCGATATTTGGCTCACACCCCAACTCTAGGATTATGGTATCCAAAGGGCTCAGAGTTTGATTTGGTTGGATTCTCGGATGCTGATTATGCTGGTGACAAAGTTGATCGCAAGTCTACATCAGGCACATGTCACTTTCTGGGACGATCACTTGTATGTTGGTCTTCAAAGAAGCAGAACTGTGTATCTCTCTCCACTGCTGAATCTGAATACATTGCTGCTGGATCTTGCTGCGCTCAGCTTCTGTGGATGAAGCAAACACTCAAGGACTATGGCATTCATCTGAAGCAAGTACCACTTTACTGCGACAACGAAAGTGCCATCAAGATTGCCAACAACCCAGTTCAGCACTCGAAGACAAAGCGCATTGAAATTCATCATCACTTTCTCAGAGATCATGTTGTGAAGGAAGACATTGATATCATACACGTCAACACTGAAGAACAATTGGCAGATATCTTCACCAAGCCCTTGGATGAGAAGAGATTTTGCAAGTTACGGTGTGAGCTAAATATCCTGGAATCCTCAAATGTCCTGTGATCAGGCACACATCCTAACACTTATGCATATGATGACTTAGATGTGCAACACACGAAGTAAAGTATATCTTCAATCAATGAAGACATACATTCTAAGTGTGAATACATTAATGTGGAATTTGACTTTGGAGCGCCACGATAATTGTGCGCCGTGTCTGGGTCTAATACTTCCCATACGGTGGGTAACGCCACCACCAAACGTTCTCTTTGAAGTGTTTCTCTCATGGCGTTACCTTGCAATGTCTTCACATTTGGTTGTCTTCACATTTGGTTTGGCTTCGAACATGTCTTCATGATTATCTTCACTACGTTGATTGTATATATATATATATGCTAGTGTTCTGTCCTCTACAGCATTCACTTATAGCTATGTCTTCGTGTTGAATCTTTTGAACTAAGTGAATGTGATCGGACCCCAAACTTCTCTATGCTTTCTATCTCAAACTCTATCTCTCTAAGTCATATGCATTCTATTGAAACTGTCGAATGTCTTCACTGCGTCCTTGTCAGCAGAAGATATAGAGACAACCATAAAGTCCGTTTTTAATGCTCATTCCTCCACATAAAATCCAGAGAAGTAGGAACGGTCGCCCGACAATCCAGGCGTGCGTGGGATGTGGAACTACCCCCAAAATACCGCATGATGGCCATGTACTACTCAAATGCGAATCGCCAGGGGCACCTGAGTAATAGCGTAGTGCCGCCCCTGCGCCTATAAATTCACACTTACCACAGTCATTATCTCCTTCTTCCACCCTCGCACGAACCCTAGCGCCACCGCTAGCTCTCGACGATGAAGCGCTTCGCTGCCGCAACCTCTCTGACGCCGTCTTCACGCCGATCGCGGACATCGTCCTCTCCGCCGTCGCCGTAGGTGTCTTCCGTCGCCAAGTTAGGGCACGGAGGATTGAACTGCTTGGCATCATCTCCCACTTCGTCTAGCAGTTCCAAGTGTGGTAAATAAAACTTCTTTTTACAGCCCCTTTTGATCCCATGGTTCTGTCACTTTCTACCATAAGAAGTTTATCTTCACACAAGTTAGATCTCTCAATCTGCATCTCATAACATGCCTAGTATATTCACTTGTGCTTCATGAAGTAGTTAGATTCCTCACTTGTACTGATCTGTGGGTTCGTACAAATCTGGAACCAACTTCTTATCTATGAGTGAATGTCTTCGCACGATGAGGTCAATGTCTTCTAAACTGATTAATCTTCAAAACCTTCTGAGAATGCATATGACCTCTTCCCCTTCCCTCGCACCTTAATGCTGTCACAGGTACATGTCCGTGGGAGAATCCTTCGGTTCTCATAGTCTGCATTCATTTGCAGAATTCCTACAGCATCACATAAATTCTCCTGAAGCCAGTTCCTGTTGGTCCAGCAAAAGAAAGCCTTTGAAGCCTTTGAAAGTTTTGAAGCCTTTCAAGTTAAAGTTTATGGCTTCAGAAGCAGCAGCAAGGAAGGGGGGCAGACAGCGACGTGAAGGAACTTCCAAAGATCTGCCTGAAGACCTGGCAGAAATGTATAAAACAGATCCTGAAGAGAATTATGGGCAGCGCAAGACCCGAATCCAATGGATTCGACGCTATTGGGCTGAACAATGGTTCAAATACCGCTTCACAACCCAAGAGTATGCTGAGAAAAGTGCCATCAAAAGACCGTGGGGAGACATCTTATACAAAAACCTTGTACCCAGGTCCAGAGATGAAGCTATTACCCAAAGCTTCTATCCATGCATGGTTCGTGGGCCACAGCCTGATGATGCACATCCGTCGTCACTACTCTGGTGTCGTGACGACAATCTATTCAAGCGCAACTTCCAGTTTGCCCAACAATCAGCGAAGCAGAACAAGAAGAAGTTGGTGTTAGACTTCAATCCTGGTCCCTCAGCACCAAGGGCAGATGGCACACGCGACGTAGAACCCAATATCATCGGTCCGTATGCTAATCTTGAGGGCCTCATCACCCGCATCTTAGTCCAAGGGACTGCCGTGAATGACCCTCCAGCTGACTCTGAGTCTGATGAAGCTCCTGCTGTACCGAAGCCAAAGCAGTCGAAGAAGCCAAAAGCTTCAAAGCCAGCCCCTTCATCAAAAATCTCAAGGGCGAAGCCATTGGCAACTGCACCTCCTGAAGACAGTGTGCAGTCTGAAGACGTATCCCGCGTCTCCAAGCCCCAGAAGGCCAAGGTGCCTCAGCCAAACACCGGCAAAGAGCTCACAGCTGCTGCCATTCTGCGCAGCGAAGCCATTGATCTGTCAAGTGATGAAGATCTTGGAGATGACGCTCTCGAGCAGCTCATCAAGAGCAAAGAGGAAGCTGAAATCTTCAACAATTTGCCTCTCTTTGATGTCGCCATCATCCACAACTTCATCGACGAATGGTTTGCCACACCAGACATCAGCTTCAAAGATCTGCAGCTTCCCGTTGGCCTCAGCGTCGCCTTCCAAGGCGCTATTGCTTCAGAACTTGCAATTGCCCAGCGCATTGTTGAACTGAAGCAGAAAATTGATCATGAAAAGGCTCAGTTCAAGAAGCATGTGGCCAAACTCAGTGTGCAAGAAGTGAAGAGCTTCAAGATCATGATGCACGAGCTCAAGGAAAACTTTCTGAAGAAGCATGCAGAAGCTCAAGGCTCACGTGAGCGGATGAAGTCTCTGGCTGAGAGATGTGTGCAAGCCTACAATGAGGCTGAGAAGCGCAAGGCACTTGGGCATCCTGGCATCAACCCCAAGATGGCCGCAAAGAAAAATAAGAACACTGTTCTAGTTGAACCAGAGGCATCAAGGCAGGAAGCAGTTCCGCTTGTCTTCCCAACTGCAACGACTGGCTCGAAGCCAAAGAGCCGGTCAACAGCTTTAGAGCTCAAGAAAACACGAACTGCTGAGGCTGAAGCCCGGAAGCGGAAAAGCTCTGAAGCCTCTCCTACTGCCCCCAGCAAGAAGAAAAGAAAGACCAAGAAATCTCGGGCTGCTCCCATAGAGCCCTTGATAGTTGAACCTATTTCTATGGTTCACCCGAACGCAGAACGACAACTGACCGTTCACGAGCCTGCTTCCACAGAGGCTCCTGAAGCTGAAGACATATCAGCAGTCGACCCCATCGCTGCTGAAGACATTGGTCATCAGGACAATGTACAAGATGATGCAGCCCTTCCTCAGTATGAACACAGCGAACTCATCAGCATTGGTCGTCCTCTGACGCCAATTGCACAAGATGCATCATGGGCGGATCGCCCTCAAGAGGAAGAAGACTTTGAGGCCCAGCCCACTCCAACCCCACAGGCGTCGTCTGCGTTCCGCAGGCTTCGCAGAGGTCCAAGGCCTCAAGTCTATGCTGAAGACATTCCGGTTGCATCAGCCGAAGAAAATGAGAAGTACCACAAGATCCTACTCCCCCGCTACACCATGAAGCAGTTCTCCAGGAGAACATGCCTAAGTCTGACCCTCCAGCTAGTCAAGTGGAGGCTGAAAATGTTGAGGCTGCCACAACCAACACTGAAGCCAATGTGGAGCCCTCCCCACCAAAAGCTTCAGCAGACAGCGAAGCTACTGATCCAGACACTTCTGTTCCTGAGTCTGCTGCAGGTCCTCAATTTGATTACCATGTTGAGCACATGCCTCATGTCCAGAAGCCAGTCCCAAGGCTGCCAAGGTTCCCAGGTCCTGCATCAGCACCTGGCTCCTTTGACATCAATAGCTTCAAGGCAGACAATACGTTCTTCAACAGCTCCAAGAACCCCTATTCAAGGGAAAGGATTTCATCAGATAGGTTCTGGAGCTATCCTCAGCGCAGCTACTATTCATGCATCCTATACAACCAAGGTCGCATCTTCCCGCACAAGCGCCTTGATGTTGAAGCCATTGCTGGTCTGCCCTGTCTAGAGGAAGCTTTGGATTGCTTTAAGCAAGTGGGTCTGCTGCAGTTTGTCACTGATGAAGAGCACTGGAATGAAGAGCTTCTGCTTCAGTTCTATGCCACCCTCCACATTAAAGGATACAACAGAGATCCGAAGACTTGGGTCCTGGAGTGGATGACCGGCAATGTCCATCATGAAGCCAATGCATTTGATATCATTGAGCTCACCGGCCTGCCCACTCCTGGCGAATTCTTCGAGGAAGGCTGTCAACTACATGCTGAAGCTATTGAGAGCATATTCCAGAGGCCTGAACCAAATATGAGTCAGATGCTCTCAATGATGAAGCCATTGCCCCATGATGCACCCTATCCAACTGAGTTCTTTGTTGAAGACCTTGAGTACCTGCCCAGGACCATATATCACATCATCCGGCGGACTCTCTGGCCCATTAAGGGACACTCTCCACATGCCAAGATTGAGGGTGCAATGAAGACTCTCATATTCTATATCCTTCATGGCAAATGCTTCAACGCACAGGATTTCTTCATACGCCAACTTGCAGCGTCAGGCTCAGATTTATTTGGTTTGAACTTCTATGCTCCTTGGGTGATGAGGCTGATCAAACTGCACTCTGCGATCTCGTATCAGCCCTCAGCCCGAAACCATCGGATCTTCTTGCCAGATATGGATACCTCTGCTGAAGCCATCTATGCTGAACCTGCCAAGCAACCTTTGAGTCTTCAGAATGCAGAACGCCAGAGCTTCACTCAAAATGATGAACGTGTTGAAGCCATCTCTAGGGTGTATCCTTGGCACTACACGTGCACCACACCCGGCTTCAACTGAAGCCACTGACAGTGCAACTGCTTCAAGACCCAAGAAGCGCACTCGTGTTCTCAATAACCGAGAGCTTCTTGTGGCCCTTCATCAAAAACAAGATAGGCATCACGACTGGCTAAAGCGTCAGATGAAAAGCCTATTGGTGGATGTTAATCGTCTTCGAAATCTTGCCACCAAGAATGCTTTTGTCACTCATGAAACCTGTCGTCGTACATGGAAAGGGCTATCAATGATGTGTACTGAAGCTGAACTTGAAGAGGATGGCTTCACTGAGAGATTCAAGTTTGACACCACACCTCCTAGAAGGGCTGTGATGCGCAACACACCATCACTTGAAGACTCTGAGTTTTCTTCATCTGCTGCCACAGTCACTGCCAGAATCATTGATGAAGAAGACGATGCTACATCACCTGCTTCAGCACCTCCAAGCTCTTCTGCACCGCCAAACACCTTTAACGACCCTGCTGCTCCTAGGAACGAGTAGACACTCTATGTCTTCAAACCTTTTTGTTCCTTGCTGACAAAAGGGGGAGAAGCATATGGGTTGATAGTCTTCAAGCGGGTCCATATGGGCGGGTGCTTTATGTTTTGTTATATGTTGCTTCGTGCTTACAACTCTTGTTTGCTTCATTTGGTTCTTTGAGTTGTAACACTTAAACCAGATGGTCGTCTGCTACTTGTTTGCCACTCTGTTTTGCGAAGATAAATTCCGCATGTGCGACGATAAATTCCGCACTTATCTCATTCTGCAGACGTCCATTTTCCATTATGCATGTCATTATCTTCATATATCTTCACATGCATAGTGGATTATCGTCATAAGCTGAAGTGGATCTCCACAAGTACAACCTGCCATGTGCATTTGCATTCCAAAAGCAAATTAACAAGTATGCACATCTTCAGGGGGAGCCCTTGCAACTTATGAAGACAATTCCTTATCCTTTACAATTTCACAGACTATATTCCCCGTTGAAAACTTCAACTAGTTTGTCATCAATCACCAAAAGGGGGAGATTGTAAGTGCATCTAGTGCCACCCCTAGTTGGTTTTGGAGTATTGACGACAAACCTAGTTGAGGGACTAATGTGTTTGTGAGAATTGCAGGATAACACAGGTAGAAGTCCCTCATTGATTCGGTTTTACTACCAGAGATGACCCCTAAAAATGTATGAAGACATTGAAGTCAAAGGTGGTATATGAAGATATTCACATTGAAGACTATGACAAAAGAAGACACGTTATGAAGCCTATGGAGCTCGAAGACTTAGATCTTTCGTAGTTCTTTTCCTTTGTGTTGAGTCATAGGAACCACCGTACTGTTAAGTGGGGTCCAGGAGAACCAGTCAGAATGACTGAAGTGATGCCTAAACCAAAAACCTATGTCTTCGAGTGAAGACAATGAGAGCGAATCTTGTCCAGAGCCGGACAAGTCAGCTTTGCTTGTAGCCCAAGTAAAGTTGCCATGAGAGTTTGAAATCTGACCGTTGAGACACGTGTCAGTTCCTTAGTGACCCAGGGTCATTTCGGACAAATCAGGTCGGGTTGCCAAGTGGCTATAAATAGCCCACCCCCTACAACCATAAACGGTTGGCTGCTCAGATTTCAGTGCACGGCTTTTGTCGTTTGAGAGCAACCCACCTCGAAGCCTTTGAGAGAAAATTCCTAGCGAGGAGAAAAGCCCTAACCACCCAGAGCCAGAGAACATTGGGCATCACTTAAGTCTTCTTGTCTGTGTGATCTGAAGACTTATTACACTTGAGGACTGTGAATCCTCCAGACGGTTAGGCGTCGCGTTCAGAGCATCCAAGAGACATTGTGGATTGCCAGTGAACGAAGTCTGTGAAGGTTTGGGAGTCTACCTTGAAGACTTACCAGAGTGATTGGGCGAGGACTAAGTGACCTTAGCTCAAGGAGAATACGGTGAGGACTTGGTGTCCTGAGCTGCGTGTTCAGGACTGGGTGTCCGGGACTGTGTGTCCTAAGGTTTAAATACCTAGCCGCTCCAACCAGACGTACAGTTGTCACAGCAACTGGAACTGGTCCAACACATCATTGTCTTCAACGAGTCACTGGTTTCATCTTCACTTCCTTTTACTTACTGTTACTCATTGTGAAGCCATTGCATGCTTGCTATATCTTTTGTCTTCACAACGTAACTGTATGATTTGTTTGGCTTCATAACTTCTTCCTACCTGATCCTTATTACACTGCAGCTACTTGTCATTGTGCTTTCACTCTATTGAATACTTGACCATGGCTTGCCTAGTGTAATCTAACTTTCGCTGCATGGTGATAGGCATATCTCTACTGTTTGTCTTCATAACTTCCACGTTTTGAAGACTTTCATAAAAATCGCCTATTCACCCCCCCCTCTAGTCGATATAACGCACTTTCAGGATCCTCCTGGGAGGCCGGGTCGAGGGACCGTTCAGGGTCCTCGGGTTGTGGAGGGGGGTTGTTGATCTCCCTTACAGCCTGGCGCAGTTCCTGCGTAGAAATCGCTAGACTGAATACTTAACTACGGAAATATGAAACGGATGGGCGAGAAAAAGTCTCCACTTACCCAGCTCGGAGGATTGTACATAGAAAATCCGCCCTGCGGGTTGACACGAAGGAATTCCTCCTCTTCTCCCTTGTACAGAGTGGATAAGATCTTTATTAGATCAGCAACCGATCCCGGCCCTTTACGGTCGTAGCGGGTGGCGTCATCCTCCCCGTTGAAATCCACATGGGGTGGCCTCTATACTGAAGCGGCTGCACCCCCGCATGATACATATGGCCATGACCTTGATCATGGTCAATCTGGATCGAGCTAAAAAACTTATCCGGCTCATCAGGTAAAGAACGTCCCTGTCATCTTCCTCCAGGGAGCTCCGTGGACGCCAGCTCCGGCGCTTCTTCAAAGGGGCGTTGTCGAACTCAGGAAGGCTGATCCGAATAGGATCCGGGAGGGGGACGTCTTCTATATAAAACCATTCTGAAGGCCAGTCTTCGGACGTCTTCTTTGGGGTTCGGACAGGTATCCGGTCCCGGCAACATGCCACACTTCGGCTCCGCCCACTTGATATATTGACCCCTTCTGAGAACGGGGCACAAGGTAGAACATCTTCTTCCACAGAGCGAAATGAGCCTCACAGCCCAAAAACAACTCGCAAAGGGCTACGAATCCCGCGATATGCAGCATGGAGGCAGGCGTAAGGTTGTGCAACTGGAGGCCGTAGAACTCCAGGAGCCCCCGGAGAAACGGATGAATTGGGAATCCGAGCCCTCTTACCAAATAAGGGGCAAGGCATACCCGCTCTCCCTTGGAGGGATTGGGAGGGCTCTCCGCTTGCTCTCCGCCATTATAGGCGGCGAGCCCGGCTCGAACCGGGACCATGTACGCTGGGGGAAGAAATCCCTTGGTCTGAAGCATCACTAATTTGCTGTGCGGGAAGGAACATCTCTCCCAATCTCCAGGCTTGGAGCTAGGGGAGCGAGAGGAGGAGCTGCGTCGACCGGCCATGATGGAATGGATCTCTGTCGGGTGCGCTCCGATGAAGGCTCGCCAAGGGAGGATGGTGTGATTTGGATCTGAATCCTCGTCTTTTTAATAGGCGGCTCATTCACACAGCTAGGGGGTAAATGTGAAAACACCCTGGCTCTTCACATTCGCTCGACACGTGGAAAGTGGCCATTATTGGGCGTGGAAGCCAAGGAGTGCAACATTCACAAGAAACCGGACACTATTTCAACAGGTATACAGAATTTGGAGAGGAACCCACCTTGCAATGCCGAAGACAATACTACGCGCCGGACTCATCGTCATTGAAGCCTGGTTCGATGGCTACTGAGGGAGTCCTGGATTAGGGGGTCTCCGGATAGCCGGATTATATCCATTAGCCGGACTATTAGACTATGAAGGTACAAGATTGAAGACTTCATCTCACGTCCGGATGGGACTCTACTTGGCGTGGAAGGCAAGCTAGGCAATACGGATATTAATATCTCCTCCTTTGTAACCGACCTTGTGTAACCCTAACCCTCTCCGGTGTCTATATAAACTGAAGGGTTTTAGTCCGTAGGACAACAATCACAACATACAATCATACCATAGGCTAGCTTCTAGGGTTTAGCCTCTCTGATCTCGTGGTAGATCTACTCTTGTACTACCCATATCATCAATATTAATCAAGCAAGACGTAGGGTTTTACCTCCATCAAGAGGGCCCGAACCTGGGTAAAACATCGTGCCCCTGCCTCCTGTTACCATCCAGCCTAGACGCACAGTTCGGGACCCCCTACCCGAGATCCGCCGGTTTTGACACCGACATTGTGCCTGTTGAGCATCAAGTTCTCCTTCAGGTCTGCCAAGAGTGGCGTCATAGCAACTCATGGTTTGAAACCATAAGACTGCTCTCACGCGCCACCTCTTATAGTGGATATCCTCAAACATAGGAGGTCTCATGGAAGCAGCAAAACCACTCGGGGTAAATTGCCTATAATGAGGTTTTTGGATTGTTGGAAATATGAGCAATTTACCATAAGATTTTGTTAACGGAAATACTAGATAAAGCATGACTAAAGTAGCAGAGATAAAGCAAGTAATGCAATCTGACAAAGAGAAGGTAGATAACATCTGCAAATATAAACTAGAACCGAACATCTCTAGAGTAGACAGTAGACCAAGTAGCATATATGAAGTAGAACCTATCATGTCTAGGGCAAGGACTAGAACAAGGAACTGTGGCAGAACCTCTAACAGGAAAAACAAGAACATGTATGGGACAGCAGCTGCAACAGTAGCACTGGACTTGGGGTCGGTGTCCTCGGTAGCCATGTCGTCGAGGAGGTAGTCGTCGGAGTCCGGGGCGTCCGTGACGAAGAAGTCAATAGTCGCGCAGAGCGCTCCCCAAAAACCTTATCACCCTTCTCCCGTACAGGACTCAAAGAGGTGCGGTTTCGGGTGCGGTTTCGGACAGCAGCGCAGTGTTCAGGAACCGGTGGCGAGAGGAAGAATGAGTTCTGGTGCGTCAAACGAAGAGACAAAGATGAAGCGAACAGCCAACAGCCGAAGGGCTGCACCGTTCGCACTAGCTTCCGCCGCGCCGCGCCGCGCGGCGGAGGAGGAGCGCGCGTGGATGTCCCTCTTATTCTCATGCTCATACATGTGGGGAAAGAACATCCCTTATAAAGAGGTCCAACTCCCTCTAAACTAGCAATGTGGGACTAAACTTTAGTTCCACCTCTTGCCTTGCACGAATGGGCTGCGTGGGCCTCTAGGATTTATTAGGAATTTCTGAAGCTGCTATTGGGCAGGCCCATAATAGACAAAATTCCAGCATCTGGGTCATAAGCACATTCAAATGTTCATCGAGACTTATCCACTCAGATACTTTTCATCCACTCAGATACTTTTCATCCACTCGGATGCTATCCACTCACTCGGCTACCACCACAACACTCGGCCAGAAGATGATGAGCAGTCAGCAGTGAATCTGGAGCGTCCGAGGGCACGCGACGTCAGGCGTTACTAACCATCTATGCATCAGTTATCAGTAGTAACGCCTGTAATCAACCTGAATCATCAAGTCCCACTGTAACCTAGCAAGACAAAGGGGCGACACACTCTATATAAGTCGTCACGTAGCACTTGGACAGGGATTCGCATCCATTGTAATCATCCATACGCAAGAGAAACAAACAGCTCGAGAGCTCGAGACGTAGGGACTTTACCTCCACTGTGAGCGACCTGAACTCGTAAACCCTTGTGTCGCATCTTCGCCATAGCTAGAATCAGCCCTTGTTCATACCCTAGTACTCACTATCAGAATCATTCCCGCGACACCCCTCTCCAAGTGCCACAGTCTTCGATGGCTAGGCCACCAACAAGAAACAAAAGAAATGACATGCCATTGAGGACATGGTAAAAAACAAGTTAAGAAAAAAATTGGCAACAAAGAAACAAAACAACATATAATTAAAAATTATTACATATTGCATGATAAAAGATCCGACTTGCATCTTGCAAAGTGGAAGGTTCGACTTACATCTTGTCTCATACCATGTCAAGCACGAGGGACTCTTGTTAGAGTGTTGTTCTCTTCCTATGTATTTTTAGTCCTTCTATTCCCCCTCTTTGTGGACTATATTTGGGCATTTGATATCATACACTGTAGGCTTTTTGTAGACATTTCTATGCAATGGCAGTGAATTCGTCTTTGGGCTACACGCTGCAATTTGAAGGAACTGAACTACAACTAACAAGTATGAATAATGAGAAAGACAGTAGTTAAATAAACACCCATTAAGTAGAGAAGATAGGGATATTGCAAATTGCAGGATTGCACGGTTCCAAAGGAAATAGCTTACAATTGTGTAAACTTCCATAGTGGAGAGAGTGTCAAATTTTGTACCATATAGATACAACTGTAAAGAATGCATGATTAGGCTAAAAAAGTATAATCACATATAGTCTACCTGGAGTCCTACACATAAAACAAGGGCGAGGAAACGTAAGAAACGAAGCATATATTCTCTCCATGCCTCAGTACAATGATCACGTGATCTGGTTAACATGATTGTGATTCATATGATGTAATTTTTATGGTGATCTACTGTTATGCGATGAACTATTACTTTATGATCAGATTATACCTGTTGCATTTGTTGGGAAACGTAGTAATTTCAAAAATTCCTACGCACACGCAAGATCATGGTGATGCATAGCAACGAGAGGGGAGAGTGTTGTCTACGTACCCTCGTAGACCGTTCGCGGAAGCGTTATATCAACGCGGTTGATGTAGTCGTACGTCTTCACGTCTGACCGATCCAAGTACCGAAAGCACGGCACCTCCGAGTTCTGCACACGTTCGGCTCGGTGACGTCCTCGCCTTCTCGATCCAGCAAGAGGGGCGAAGTAGTAGATGAGTTCCGGCAACACGACGGCGTGGTGACGGTGTTGGTGAAGAACAATCTCCGCAGGGCTTCGTTTAAGCACTATGAAAATATGACGGAGGATAAACTAGAGGACACGGGGTTGCCGGCACACGGCTTGGTGTTTCTTGATGTGTCTTTGGTGCTAGCCCTGCCCCTCTATTTATATGTTGAGCCCTGGGGTCGAAACTTGGAGTAAAAGCCTCCACAAAGTCAGTTTCACCCGAAAGGCAAGAGTCCTTCTCGGACTCCAGGGCCAGACGCCAGGGATCCCGGCGTCTGGACCCAGACGCCAGGGACCCTGGCGTCTAGCCCCTGGACTCCGCAAAACTTCCTTTTGCGCTTTCCAAAAACCTTGTGGGATTTCCCCTTTGGCCCAAATAAAGTGTTCTCGTACCCAAACATTTCGGGAAACATCCGGAACCCCTTCCGGTGATTTCCGGAACCCTTCCGGTGACCAAACACTATTATCCCATATATCAAACTTTGTCTCCGTACCATTCCGGAGTTCGGACACACCATAGATCACACCATATCTAATAAAGTACGGTTATGACGTTCGGACACACCATTACATTGTGGTGTTCCAGGTGGCATGAGTAGTGAAACTATTTCACATTGTTTTTTTTAACTGAAGGCCAAACTCGTAACTCAAATACTCTTCTCTACAATCAGATCGTAGAAACTTTATTTTCTTGTTACGATGATTTTCCACTTCACTCTGAAATTCTTTGAACTTTTCAAATGTCTTAGACTTATGTTTCATTAAGTAGATATACTCATATCTGCTCAAATCATCCGTGAAGATCAGAAAATAATGATACCTGTCGCGAGTCTCAATATTCATCGGACCACATACATCAGTATGTATGATTTCCAACAAATTTGTTGCTTGCTCCATTGTTCCGGAGAACGGAGTCTTAGTCATCTTGCCCATGAGGCATGGTTCACAAGCATCAACTGATTCATAATCAAGTGATTCCAAAAGCCCATCAGCATGGAGTTTCTTCATGCGCTTTACACCAATATGTCCTAAACGGCAGTGCCACAAATAAGTTGCACTATCATTATTAACTTTGCATCTTTTGGTTTCAATATTATGGTTATGTGTATCACTACGATCGAGATCCAACGAACTATTTTCATTGGGTGTGTAACCATATAAGGTTTTATTCATGTAAACAGAACAACAATTTATTCTCTTACTTAAATGAATAATCGTATTACAATAAACATGATCAAATCATATTCATGCTCAATGCAAACACCAAATAACATTTGTCTAGGTTCAACACTAATCCCGAAAGTATAGGGAGTGTGCGATGATGATCATATCAATCTTGGAACCACTTCCAACACACATCGTCACTTCACCCTTAACTAGTCTCTGTTTATTCTACAACTCCCGTTTCGAGTTACTAATCTTAGCAACTGAACTAGTATCAAATACTGAGGGGTTGCTATAAACACTAGTAAAGCACACATCAATAACATGTATATCAAATATACTTATGTTCACTTTGCCATCCTTCTTATCCGCCAATCACTTGGGGTAGTTCCGCTTCCAGTGACCAGTCCCTTTGCAGTAGAAGCACTTAGTCTCAATCTTAGGACCAGACTTGGGCTTCTTCACTTGAGTAGCAACTTGCTTGCCGTTCTTCTTGAAGTTCCCCTTCTTCCTTTTGCCCTTTTCTTGAAACTAGTGGTCTTGTCTACCATCAACACTTGATGTTTTTCTTGATTTCTACCTTCGTCGATTTTAGCATCACGAAGAGCTTGGGAATCATTTATGTTATCCCTTGCATATTATAGTTCATCACAAAGTTCTACTAACTTGGTGATGGTGACTAGAGAATTCTGTCAATCACTATTTTATCTGGAAGATATCAAAATAAACATATGAAAGCAACAACGCGAGCTATTGATCTACAACATAATTTGCAAAATACTACCAGGACTAAGTTCATGATAAATTTAAGTTCAATTAATCATATTACTTAAGAACTCCCACTTAGATAGACATCCCTCTAATCCTCTAAGTGATCACGTGATACAAATCAACTAAACCATAACCGATCATCACGTGAAATGGAGTAGTTTTCAATTGTGAACATCAATATGTTGATCATATCTACTATATGATTCACGCTCGACCTTTCGGTCTTAGTGTTCCGAGGCCATATCTGCATATGCTAGGCTCATCAAGTTTAACCTGAGTATTCTGCGTGTGCAAAAACTGGCTTGCACCCGTTGTAGATGGACGTAGAGCTTATCACACCCGATCATCACGTGGTGTCTGGGCACGACGAACTTTGGCAACGGTGCATACTCAGGGAGAACACTTTTATCTTGAAATTTAGTGAGAGATCATCTTATAATGCTACCGTCAATCAAAGCAAGATAAGATGCATAAAAGATAAACATCACATCCAATCAATATAAGTGATATGATATGGCCATCATCATCTTTTGCTTGTGATCTCCATCTTCGAAGGACCGTCGTGATCACCATCGTCACCGGCGCGACACCTTGATCTCCATCGTAGCATCGTTGTCGTCTCGCCAATCTTATGCTTCCACGACTATCGCTACCGCTTAGTGATAAAGTAAAGCATTACAGCGCGATTGCTTTGCATACAATAAAGCGACAATCATATGGCTCCTGCCAGTTGCCGATAACTCGGTTACAAAAACATGATCATATCATACAATAAAATTTAGCATCATGTCTTGACCATATCACATCACAACATGCCCTGCAAAAACAAGTTAGACGTCCTCTACTTTGTTGTTGCAAGTTTTACGTGGCTGCTACGGGCTTAAGCAAGAACCAATCTTACCTACGCATCAAAACCACAATGATAGTTTGTCAAGTTGGTGCTATTTTATCCTTCGCAAGGACCGGACGTAGCCACACTCGGTTTAACTAAATTTGGAGAAACTGACACCCGCCAGCCACCTATGTGCAAAGCACGTCGGTAGAACCAGTCTCGCGTAAGCGTACGCGTAATGTCGGTCCGGGCCGCTTCATCCAACAATACCGCCGAACCAAATTATGACATGCTGGTAAGCAGTATGACTTATATCGCCCACAACTCACTTGTGTTCTACTCGTGCATATAACATCAACACATAAAACCTAGGCTCGGATGCCACTGTTGGGGAACGTAGTAATTTCAAAAATTCCTACGCACACGCAAGATCATGGTGATGCATAGCAACGAGAGGGGAGAGTGTTGTCTACGTACCCTCGTAGACCGTTCGAGGAAGCGTTATATCAACGCGGTTGATGTAGTCGTACGTCTTCACGTCCGACCGATCCAAGTACCGAAAGCACGGCACCTCCGAGTTCTGCACACGTTCGGCTCGGTGACGTCCTCGCCTTCTCGATCCAGCAAGAGGGGCGAAGTAGTAGATGAGTTCCGGCAACACGACGGCGTGGTGACGGTGTTGGTGAAGAAAAATCTCCGCAGGGCTTCGTTTAAGCACTATGAAAATATGACGGAGGATAAACTAGAGGAGACGGGGTTGCCGGCACACGGCTTGGTGTTTCTTGATGTGTCTTTGGTGCTAGCCCTGCCCCTCTATTTATATGTTGAGCCCTGGGGTCGAAACTTGGAGTAAAAGCCTCCACAAAGTCGGTTTCACCCGAAAGGCAAGAGTCCTTCTCGGACTCCAGGGCCAGATGCCAGGGATCCCGGCGTCTGGACCCAGACGCCAGGGACCCTGGCGTCTAGCCCCTCGACTCTGCAAAACTTCCTTTTGCGCTTTCCAAAAACCTTGTGGGCTTTCCCCTTTGGCCCAAATAAAGTGTTCTCGTACCCAAACATTTCGGGAAACATCCGGAACCCCTTCCGGTGATTTCCGGAACCCTTCCGGTGACCAAACACTATTATCCCATATATCAAACTTTGTCTCCGTACCATTCCGGAGTTCCTCGTCATGTCCGTGATCTCATCCCGGACTCCGAACAACATTCGGTCACCAACATACATAACTCACATAGTACTATATCGTCAATGAACGTTAAGCGTGCGGACCCTACGGGTTCGAGAACTATGTAGACATGACCGAGACACCTCTCTGGTCAATATCCAATAGCGGGACCTGGATGCCCATATTGGCTCCTACATATTCTACGAAGATCTTTATCAGTCAGACCGCATAACAACATACGTTGTTCCCTTTGTCATCGGTATGCTACTTGCCCGAGATTCGATCGTCGGTATCTCAATACCTAGTTTAATCTCGTTACCGGCAAGTCTGTTTACTCGTTCCGTAATACATCATCTCGCAACTAACTCATTAGTTGCAATGCTTGCAAGGCTTATGTGATGTGCATTACCGAGAGGGCCCAGAGATACCTCTCCGACAATCGGAGTGACAAATCCTAATCTCGAAATACGCCAACCCAACATGTACCTTTGGAGACACCTGTAGAGCTCCTTTATAATCACCCAGTTACGTTGTGACGTTTGGTAGCACACAAAGTATTCCTCCGGTAAACGGGAGTTGCATAATCTCATAGTCATAGGAACATGTATAAGTCATGAAGAAAGCAATAGCAACATACTAAATGATCGAGTGCTAAGCTAACGGGATGGGTCAAGTCAATCACATCATTCTCCTAATGATGTGATCCTGTTAATCAAATAACAACTCTTTGTCTATGGTTATGAAACATAACCATCTTTGATTAACGAGCTAGTCAAGTAGAGGCATACCAGTGACACTCTGTTTGTCTATGTATTCACACATGTATTACGTTTCCGGTTAATACAATTCTAGCATGAATAATAAACATTTATCATGAAATAAGGAAATAAATAATAACTTTATTATTGCCTCTAGGGCATATTTCCTTCAGTCTCCCACTTGCACTAGAATCAATAATCTAGTTCACATTGCCATGTGATTTAACACCAATAGTTCACATCATCATGTGATTAACACCCATAGTTCACATCATTATGTGACCAACACTCAAAGGGTTTACTAGATTCAATAATCTAGTTCACATCACTATGTGATTAACACCCAAAGAGTACTAAGGTGTGATCATGTTTTGCTTGTGAGAAAAGTTTAGTCAACGGGTCTGCCACATTCAGATCCATATGTATTTTGGAAATTTCTATGTCAACAATGCTCTGCATGGAGCTACTCTAGCTAATTTCTCCCACTTTCAATATGTATCCAGATTGAGACTTAGAGTCATCTGGATCAGTGTCAAAACTTGCATCGACGTAATCCTTTACGACGAACCTTTTGTCACCTCCATAATCGAGAAACATATCCTTATTCCACTAAGGATAATTTTGACCAATGTCCAGTGATCTACTCCTAGATCACTATTGTACTCCCTTGCCAAACTCAGGGCAGGGTATACAATAGGTCTGGCACACAGCATGGCATACTTTATAGAACCTATGGCCAAGGCATAGGGAATGACTTTCATTCTCATTCTATTTTCTGCCGTGGTCGCGCTTTGAGTCTTACTCAATTTCACACCTTGTAACACAGGCAAGAATTCTTTCTTTGACTGTTCCATTTTGAACTACTTCAAAATCTTGTCAAGGTATGTACTCATTGAAAAAAAACTTATCAAGCATCTTGATCTATCTCTATAGATCTTGATGCTCAATATGTAAGCAGCTTCACCGAGGTTTTCTTTGAAAAATCCTTTCAAACACTCCTTTATGCTTTGCAGAATAATTCTACATTATTTTCGATCAACAATATGTCATACACATATACTTACCAGAAATGCTGTAGTGCTCCCACTCACTTTCTTGTAAATACAGGCTTCACCGCAAGTCTGTATAAAACTATATGCTTTGATTAACTTATCAAAGCGTATATTCCAACTCCGAGATGCTTGCACCAGTCCATAGATGGATCGTTGGAGCTTGTATATTTTGTTAGCACTTTTAGGATTGACAAAACCTTCTGGTTGCATCATATACAACTCTTCTTTAAATCCATTAAGGAATGTAGTTTTGTTTATCCATTTGCCAGATTTCATAAAAATGCAGCAATTGCTAACATGATTTGAATAGACTTAAGCATAGCTACGAGTGAGAAAAATTTCATCGTAGTCAACACCTTGAACTTTGTCAAAAACCTTTTTCGACAAGTCTAGCTTTGTAGATAGTAACACTACTATCAGTGTCCATCTTCCTCTTGAAAATCCATTTAATCTCAATGGCTTGCCGATCATTGGGCAAGTCAACCAAAGTCCATACTTTGTTCTCATACATGGATCCCATCTCAGATTTCATGGCCTCAAGCCATTTCGCGGAATCTGGGCTCATCATCGCTTCCTCATAGTTCGTAGGTTCATCATGATCTAGTAGCATGACTTCCAGAACAGGATTACCGTACCACTCTAGTGCGGATCTTACTCTGGTTGATCTACGAGGTTCAGTAGTATCTTGTTCTGAAGTTTCATGATCATTATCATTAGCTTCCTCACTAATTGGTGTAGGTGTCACAGAAACAGGTTTCTGTGATGTACTACCTTCCAATAAAGGAGCAGGTACAGTTAACTCTTCAAGTTCTACTTTCCTCCCACTCACTTCTTTCGAGAGAAACTCCTTCTAGAGAAAGGATCCATTCTTGGCAACGAATGTCTTGCCTTCGGATCTGTGATAGAAGGTGTACCCAACAGTTTCCTTTGGGTATCCTATGAAGACACATTTCTCCGATTTGGGTTCGAGCTTATCAGGTTGAAGCTTTTTCACATAAGCATCGCAGCCCCAAACTTTAAGAAACGATAACTTTGGTTTCTTGCCAAACCATACTTCATAAGGCGTCGTCTCAACGGATTTCGATGGTGCCCTATTTAATGTGAATGCGGCCGTCTCTAAAGCATAACCCCAAAACGATAGCGGTAAATCAGTAAGAGACATCATAGATCACACCATATCTAATAAAGTATGGTTATGACGTTCGGACACACCATTACATTGTGGTGTTCCAGGTGGCATGAGTAGTGAAACTATTTCACATTGTTTTTTTTAACTGAAGGCCAAACTCGTAACTCAAATACTCTTCTCTACGATCAGATCGTAGAAACTTTATTTTCTTGTTATGATGATTTTCCACTTCACTCTGAAATTCTTTGAACTTTTCAAATGTCTCAGACTTATGTTTCATTAAGTAGATATACTCATATCTGCTCAAATCATCCGTGAAGATCAGAAAATAATGATACCTGTCGCGAGTCTCAATATTCATCAGACCACATACATCAGTATGTATGATTCCCAACAAATTTGTTGCTTGCTCCATTGTTCCGGAGAACGGAGTCTTAGTCATCTTGCCCATGAGGCATGGTTCGCAAGCATCAACTGATTCATAATCAAGTGATTCCAAAAGCCCATCAGCATGGAGTTTCTTCATGCGCTTTACACCAATATGACCTAAACGGCAGTGCCACAAATAAGTTGCACTATCATTATTAACTTTGCATCTTTTGGTTTCAATATTATGGTTATGTGTATCACTACGATCGAGATCCAACGAACTATTTTCATTGGGTGTGTAACCATATAAGGTTTTATTCATGTAAACAGAACAACAATTTATTCTCTTACTTAAATGAATAATCGTATTACAATAAACATGATCAAATCATATTCATGCTCAATGCAAACACCAAATAACATTTATCTAGGTTCAACACTAATCTCGAAAGTATAGGGAGTGTGCGATGATGATCATATCAATCTTGGAACCACTTCCAACACACATCGTCACTTCACCCTTAACTAGTCTTTGTTTATTCTGCAACTCCCGTTTCGAGTTACTAATCTTAGCAACTGAACTAGTATCAAATACTGAGGGGTTGCTATAAACACTAGTAAAGCACACATCAATAACATGTATATCAAATATACTTATGTTCACTTTGCCATCCTTTTTATCCGCCAATCACTTGGGGTAGTTCCGCTTCCAGTGACCAGTCCCTTTGCAGTAGAAGCACTTAGTCTCAATCTTAGGACCAGACTTGGGCTTCTTCACTTGAGTAGCAACTTGCTTGCCGTTCTTCTTGAAGTTCCCCTTCTTCCTTTTGCCCTTTTCTTGATACTAGTGGTCTTGTCTACCATCAACACTTGATGTTTTTCTTGATTTCTACCTTCGTCGATTTTAGCATCACGAAGAGCTTGGGAATCGTTTATGTTATCCCTTGCATATTATAGTTCATCACAAAGTTCTACTAACTTGGTGATGGTGACTAGAGAATTCTGTCAATCACTATTTTATCTGGAAGATATCAAAATAAACATATGAAAGCAACAACGCGAGCTATTGATCTACAACATAATTTGCAAAATACTACCAGGACTAAGTTCATGATAAATTTAAGTTCAATTAATCATATTACTTAAGAACTCCCACTTAGATATACATCCCTCTAATCCTCTAAGTGATCACGTGATCCAAATCAACTAAACCATAACCGATCATCACGTGAAATGGAGTAGTTTTCAATTGTGAACATCAATATGTTGATCATATCTACTATATGATTCACGCTCGACCTTTCGGTCTTAGTGTTCCGAGGCCATATCTGCATATGCTAGGCTCGTCAAGTTTAACCTGAGTATTCTGCGTGTGCAAAAACTGGCTTGCACCCGTTGTAGATGGACGTAGAGCTTATCACACCCGATCATCACGTGGTGTCTGGGCACGACGAACTTTGGCAACGGTGCATACTCAGGGAGAACACTTTTATCTTGAAATTTAGTGAGAGATCATCTTATAATGCTACCGTCAATCAAACCAAGATAAGATGCATAAAAGATAAACATCACATCCAATCAATATAAGTGATATGATATGGCCATCATCATCTTATGCTTGTGATCTCCATCTTCGAAGCACCGTCGTGATCACCATCGTCACCGGCGCGACACCTTGATCTCCATCGTAGCATCGTTGTCGTCTCGCCAATTTTATGCTTCCACGACTATCGCTACCGCTTAGTGATAAAGTAAAGCATTACAGCGCGATTGCTTTGCATACAATAAAGCGACAACCATATGGCTCCTGCCAGTTGCCGATAACTCGGTTACAAAAACATGATCATATCATACAATAAAATTTAGCATCATGTCTTGACCATACCACATCACAACATGCCCTGCAAAAACAAGTTAGACGTCCTCTACTTTGTTGTTGCAAGTTTTACGTGGCTGCTACGGGCTTAAGCAAGAACCAACCTTACCTACGCATCAAAACCACAATGATAGTTTGTCAAGTTGGTGCTATTTTAACCTTCGCAAGGACCGGACGTAGCCACACTCGGTTCAACTAAATTTGGAGAAACTGACACCCGCCAGCCACCTATGTGCAAAGCACGTCGGTAGAACCAGTCTCGCGTAAGCGTACGCGTAATGTCGGTCCGGGCCGCTTCATCCAACAATATCGCCGAACCAAAGTATGGCATGCTGGTAAGCAGTATGACTTATATCGCCCACAACTCACTTATGTTCTACTCGTGCATATAACATCAACACATAAAACCTAGGCTCGGATGCCACTGTTGGGGAACGTAGTAATTTCAAAAATTCCTATGCACACGCAAGATCATGGTGATGCATAGCAACGAGAGGGGAGAGTGTTGTCTACGTACCCTCGTAGACCGTTTGCGGAAGCGTTATATCAACGCGGTTGATGTAGTCGTACGTCTTCACGTCCGACCGATCCAAGTACCGAAAGCACGGCACCTCCGAGTTCTGCACACGTTCGGCTCGGTGACGTCCTCGCCTTCTCGATCCAGCAAGAGGGGCGAAGTAGTAGATGAGTTCCGGCAACACGACGGCGTGGTGACGGTGTTGGTGAAGAAAAATCTCCGCAGGGCTTCGTTTAAGCACTATGAAAATATGACGGAGGATAAACTAGAGGAGACGGGGTTGCCGGCACACGGCTTGGTGTTTCTTGATGTGTCTTTGGTGCTAGCCCTGCCCCTCTATTTATATGTTGAGCCCTGGGGTCGAAACTTGGAGTAAAAGCCTCCACAAAGTCGGTTTCACCCGAAAGGCAAGAGTCCTTCTCGGACTCCAGGGCCAGACGCCAGGGATCCCGGCGTCTGGACCCAGACGCCAGGGACCCTGGCGTCTGGCCCCTCGACTCCGCAAAACTTCCTTTTGCGCTTTCCAAAAACCTTGTGGGCTTTCCCCTTTGGCCCAAATAAAGTGTTCTCGTACCCAAACATTTCGGGAAACATCCGGAACCCCTTCCGGTGATTTCCGGAACCCTTCCGGTGACCAAACACTATTATCCCATATATCAAACTTTGTCTCCGTACCATTCCGGAGTTCCTCGTCATGTCCGTGATCTCATCCCGGACTCTGAACAACATTCGGTCACCAATATACATAACTCACATAGTACTATATCGTCAACGAACGTTAAGCGTGCGGACCCTACGGGTTCGAGAACTATGTAGACATGACCGAGACACCTCTCTGGTCAATATCCAATAGCGGGACCTGGATGCCCATATTGGCTCCTACATATTCTACGAAGATCTTTATCGGTCAGAGCGCATAACAACATACGTTGTTCCCTTTGTCATCGGTATGCTACTTGCCCGAGATTCGATCGTCGGTATCTCAATACCTAGTTTAATCTCGTTACCGGCAAGTCTCTTTACTCGTTCCGTAATACATCATCTCGCAACTAACTCATTAGTTGCAATGCTTGCAAGGCTTATGTGATGTGCATTACCGAGAGGGCCCAGAGATACCTCTCCGACAATCGGAGTGACAAATCCTAATCTCGAAATACGCCAACCCAACATGTACCTTTGGAGACACCTGTAGAGCTCCTTTATAATCACCCAGTTACGTTGTGACGTTTGGTAGCACACAAAGTGTTCCTCCGGTAAACGGGAGTTGCATAATCTCATAGTCATAGGAACATGTATAAGTCATGAAGAAAGCAATAGCAACATACTAAATGACCGAGTGCTAAGCTAACGGGATGGGTCAAGTCAATCACATCATTCTCCTAATGATGTGATCATGTTAATCAAATAACAACTCTTTATCTATGGTTAGGAAACATAACCATCTTTGATTAACGAGCTAGTCAAGTAGAGGCATACTAGTGACACTCTGTTTGTCTATGTATTCACACATGTATTATGTTTCCGGTTAATACAATTCTAGCATAAATAATAAACATTTATCATGAAATAAGGAAATAAATAATAACTATATTATTGCCTCTAGGGCATATTTCCTTCAGCATTTACATGATTTTCATATATATATATATATATATATATATATATATATATATATATATATATATATATATATATATATATATATATATATATTGCTCATAATTCATTAACCTAATCATTGGTTAGTTTAGATGAAAAAACTGTAGATGGAATGGTGTGCTTTAGATGAAGAAAATCTACGCAAGCGATTATTTTGGTGACAGTAAGTGAAAAGAC
This sequence comes from Triticum aestivum, assembly GCF_018294505.1. Taxonomy (NCBI): domain Eukaryota; kingdom Viridiplantae; phylum Streptophyta; class Magnoliopsida; order Poales; family Poaceae; genus Triticum; species Triticum aestivum. The sequence goes on from NC_057797.1 coordinate 681,483,186, forward strand.
TAATAGTTGTATTTACACAACTATAGATTTAAAATATAGTCATCCCATTGTCTCGGTAATGAAGTGAGACGAGAGGAATATTATTGCCAATTGTATGTCATCTCACTAAATGCAATGTTTTTTTTATTAAGATGCATGATGGATTTCGGTCTGTTATTTATAGATGTTTTGCAGACGGACATTGGTTTATAGATACATAGATACATAGACTTACTGCCTATATTTTGAGTGTTCATTACACATATGTATGTTTATTTTTGTGCACCATTGTTATTCAGAGAGATGCTGCTAATGAGCCTATAAACCTTGGTCCAATTTTCTTCGTAAGAAATCACCACTAAGTTACTTTTACATGAACTCCTATTTTATGTGGTTATTTTTTCCATGGAAACAAAAATAACTCCAACCATATATGTGATAGGCTCATAACTTGTTGTAACCAGGAAAGGTGGTTAGATCCACGACCTCACTAGAGTTGTGTTGTAGTGCTATTTTGACAGGAGAGTTGTTGTAAATTAGTTATTGAACTGATCGTTCGCTCCAAACATTTACACTTAGGGGCCCAACAATTGTTACACTATTGAAGAGCAAACATCACCCTTGCATCGCGAGGAGTTGTTCTACCACGTAGCACATCTAACGCTCTAGAAGCTTGTTCATCTTGAGATGGCATTTGTTTCAGGCGGACACGTTTCCCATGTCAAACATGAGGAGTCAGTGGTGAATCATTTTGTCCTTTTTTTTGGAAATGGAGGCATGCCCCCGGCCTCTGCATCATGAAGATGCATGCAGCCATATTATTAATAATCCGGACAAAGTTGTCAAAAAGGTCTTACAGCTCGCAACAGAGCAAAACAAAGTGAACAAAAGGGAAATAACATGCTGACACGATCAACCGATATGGTAATAAGAAGGATAAGCTCCCTAGACTCATATCCTATTATGCGAGCGCCATCAGAACCGGTTGAATATAGCCCGAGCTACCATCTTCCATTGGTTGCACCCAGTAACCAAAGGCTCTCTGGAGTCCATAGGAGTGAGTAAGGACCATGTACGGATCCAAGCTGTAGCCCTGAAGATAACCTGCAAGGAAGTCAAAGTGTGTTGTCTGTTAAAAACCGTGTCATTCCTGCAGTTCCATATAGCCCATAATAGCGCACATATTCGAATCCGAATACGAGGCGCAATACTCTGCTCAACTCCATCTAACCACGTCCCAAACAAAGACGCAATATGAACTGGAGGGCTAATGTTGAAGGCTATGTGAATCGTTCTCCAAAGTAATTTGGCAAGTGGGCAATCAAGAAATAAATGTTGTATTGTTTCATCATGATCACAAAAACAACATCGTGAGCTGCCTACCCGTTGCCTTTTAATTAAGTTATCCTTTGTGAGTATCACTTGTTTGTGGACAAATCACATAAAAATTTTAATACGCAAAGGAACCTTGACCTTACAAATGTGCAATGACCTTGAGAGTGGGCCAGAATTAATTAAATCCGTATAAAAAGATTTTACCATAGAAGTCTCATTCTTAGTTAGCTTCCATTGTGACGCATCTGGTTGCTCGGAGAGTTGAACGTCTATCAATCTCCGAACCAAATGCATCCAGGCGGTCCATCTCGCACCAACTAACACCCGTCTGAACTGGATGTTCAAGGGAATAGTTTGAAACACTGTGCCTACATAACACTGTTCAAGATATCTTCCAATATTCCGATAAATCGGCCGATTTATCGCTTACCGTTGTCTGATCGATAAGATAAATCGGCCGATAAACTAGCCAATATGGCGATAAATCGGCCGATATGCCGATAAACTGGCCGATTTACCCCTTATCTTAGGTCGACCGATAAGTTTCCGATAAGCGATATCCCCAACATTGCTACATAATCCTCCTTACGCTGCACAATATTATAAAGGGTGGGATATTGAATGGCCAAAGGCGTCTCTCCTAACCATGTATCTTCCCAAAATCTTGTTGACATCCCATTGCCCACCAAGAATTTGACCCAACGAAAGAACAAATCCTTCGTTCTCATAAGTCCCTTCTAGAATGGCGAGTCAGTCGGTCGCATGGTAACCTGAGCTAGTGTCTTCGAGTGCAAATACTTATTGCATAGGATTTGGGACCACATACCCTCCGGTTGATGCTCTAGCATGTATAACCACTTACTAATAAGACATTTATTCTTAATTTCTAGGTTCTCAATACTGAGACCTCCTTGGTCCTTCGGTCGGCACAGAATGTCCCATCTCACAAGACGGTATTTCCTCTTGGCCTCATTAGACTACCAGAAGAAGCGAGATCTATAGAAATCAAGTCGTTTTCGAACCCCTTTCGGAATTTCGAAGAACGAAAGTAAGAACATCGGCATACTAGTCAGTACTGAGTTAATCAGAACTAGCCGACCTCCATACGACATAAGCTTGCCCTTCCAGCAACTAAGTTTTTTTTCAATTCGTTCTTCAATGCATTTCCATTCTTTATTGGAAAGTTTACGGTGATGAATCAGAATACCCAAGTAACTGAAGGGTAAAGAGCCTAATTCACAACCGAACAATTGTCTGTAAACGTGTTCCTCCTCTTTGGCCCTCCTAAAGCAGAACAATTCACTCTTATGAAAGTTTATTTTTAAGCCAGACAATTGTTCGAAAAGGCATAGGATAAGTTTCATATTACGGGCCTTTGTCAAGTCATGTTCCATAAATAAGATAGTGTCGTCAGAATATTGTAGAATGGAGACTTCTCCATCGGCTAGATGAGGAACCAGACCCTCTACATGGCCATGCTACTTGGCCCTGCCGGTAATGACGGCCAACATGTCTGCCACAATATTGAACAGAAGAGGAGACATGGAATCCCCTTGTCTCAACCCCTTATGCGTCTGAAAATAGTGACCGATATCATCGTTCACCTTGATTCCGACACTACCCTTATGGATTTGGGTATCCACTTGGTTTCTCCAAGCTTCACTAAAACCCTTCATACGCATTGCCTGCTGAAGGAAAGTCCACTTTACTTTATCATACGCCTTCTCAAAATCCACTTTGAAGATAACCCCATCTAGTTTCTTCGAGTGGATCTCATGAAGCGTTTCATGCAGCACGACCACCCCTTCCAGTATATGTCGTCCCGGCATGAACGTTGTCTGACTTGGTTGGATCACCGAATGGGCAATTTGTGCCAATCTATTAGTTCCAACCTTTGTGAAAATTTTGAAGCTCACATTCAACAGACATATGGGCCGGGATTGCTCGATCCGAACTACCTCATCTTTCTTGGGTAGCAGCGTTATCGTACCGAAGTTGAGATGAAACAACTCCAAATGACCGTTGAAAAAATCGTGAAACATAGGCATAAGATCATCTTTAATGATATACCAACATTTCTTATAGAATTCAGCTGGAAACCCATCTGGTACTGGTGCTTTATTCGACTTCATTTGTGATATTGCTTCAAGAACCTCTTTTTTAGTAAACGGTGCAGAGAGAATGTCATTCTCTGCTGTCTGTAATTGAGGAATATCCTCAATGACAGACTCATCTAGCGTCACCGTACTTGTATTCGGGGGTCCAAAGAGTTGCTTATAATAATTTGAAATATATTATTTCAGATTTTCGTGTCCCACTATTGTCCCCTCGTCCTGTTCAAGCTGTATAATTTTCTTCTTCCTATGTTTGCCATTTGCAACCATATGGAAGAATTGTGTATTGACGTCCCCTTGGACAACCTTAAGCGTTTTAGCCTGCAAAGCCCACTTAAGCTCCTCCTCTCTCAGGAGAGCTCGTAAGCCGTGCTCAGCCTCGGACTTAGTTCTTTGCTCATTAACAGAAAGAAGAGCGTCCTCGGCCTTTAACTCTAGTGTCTCAATTAATTGAGTAAGACGCTCTTTTTCCTGTTTGTATATCCTGCTCTCATTTCTGGCCCACCCTCTCAAAAACTGTCTGAGATGTCTAAGTTTGTTTTGCCATCTCTTAACATGAGTCCTCCCACTAACGGGTTTTGCCCACTCACGTGCAATAAGCTCCATAAAACCTTCTTTCTCGAACCAGCTTTGTTCGAAAGAGAACATATTGTAATTTGCCACATGAGTAGCCACACCCGAGTCTAGTAAAAGTGGTGTGTGGTCCGAGATCGCTCTCTGCATCGCATGGACTGACACGAACGGGTATTTTTGTTCCCACTCAACACTGGCAAGTACCCTATCCAGCTTTTCATAAGTCATAATGGATAACGAGTTGGCCCATGTAAATTGTCTACCGGTGAGTTATATTTCTCTCAAATTGAGACTCTCGATAATCATGTTAAACATCATAGACCAACGACCATCAAAATTGTCATTGTTCTTTTCCTCTCTCCTCCTGATAATATTAAAATCTCCCCCGACAAGTATTGGCAGATTTTCATTCCCACAAATCCGCACTAGGTCGGCCAAAAAAATCTGGTTTGGATTCAGGTTGTGCTGCTCCATATACAGCTACAAGAGACCACCGGAATCCATCTACTTTTGATCTTACCCTGAATTTAACCGAAAAGTCTCCCTGAACCACATTAAGCACCCCGAGTGTCTCACACCGTACTCCTAGTAAAATCCCGCCGGACCTTCCTCTAGGAGGTAAAATGTGCCAGTCAAAATCAATCCCACTGGAAAGAGTTTGGAGAAATTGTGATGTGAAATTGTCTCGACCAATTTCCATAAGTGCTATAAAGTCTAAGTGTTGTTCTATTGTTGTCTCTACTAAGAACCTCTGTTTAGCCAAGTCAGCTAGACCTATGCTATTCCAAAAGATTCCTTTCATAAGTCATCATGAATTTTTTCTTCTTAAGTTTAACTCTAGCATTTCTGCGTATTGCCGACGTAGGATAAATTTTCCGCTTCCAGGTTCATTTTGGGCTTCTCCCCAACACCCTGCGGAACAATAAGATTATCGACGATAGAACTAGCGCCCTCCGTGAGGAGCGGTTCTACCGTGTCGGCATTTTCTGATCCCTCCTCATCCTCGACCTCCGCACTAGGCAAAAGGTTATTGCATATATTTGCTAGATCAATCATACCTAGGTTGTTCACTTCAGTGTCATTCATGGGTTTAATAGATGCTAGGTTACGAATAATTTCGGAAGCCCTCTCCGCTTCCCAAGTCTAAAAGATCATTGACGGATTTAACGACCTCATGGTCATTTGATCCGAGAGAGGTCCCTAAGTCATTTGCCTTATCCACTATTTCATTCTCTGTGAAATGCAATAATGAACATTTTTATCAAAAGACATACCTGTAGTAGCCTCGACATTACGAAGCATGGCTGCCCTCTTGGCACGCGCTAACTGCAGGTCGTCCGCATCCGGCTGATCCTGGATCCGGTTGCTGACACGCCTGCCTGCCATCATCGGATCCACGATCCCGCCGAAAGCGACAAGTTCCTCTGTCGTCCTCTCCCGAGGAGTGCGCTCCCGACTCTCACGCCCTTCCCCTAGCGTTGGTGAAGGAGGGTAGGGCGTGGTCGGGCGGGCATCAGCCATAGTGGTCAAGGGGGAAGCGGACCGTGGAGCCATCTGCTCAGTAGTCTCGGCCCCCCTCCCCCCTCACCGAGAGGACTGCGCGGTCCCTGACTCTCCTGGACGCCGTGGGCCGACGGAGAGATTAAGACACGGGCCTCCTGCCCGCACCTCACTCCCAGATCTCCCGGAGCCGCCGAGATAGAAAGGGCACCTAGGCCCTCCTGGCCAGGCACCCCTCCCAAAGAACTCGAGTCAGATGCGTGTACGAGGGCGTTGTGAGCCACCTGCTCTCGCCCCCCCCCCCCCCCCACACACGCGCGCGCGAGCGTCTCGCCATGATCCATGTGCCCACCAAGTGTGACTGGGCCTCTTTCTCGAAAGCCCTGAGATGCGTGATGAGAGTCTGAAGCCTCAAGTACCGTCATCTCCTCGCAGGCCGGAGCCAACACTGGTGGTAACTGAAACTCCACCGGATCGTCCGCCTCGACTCTAATGCTCCACAACCGACTAGTGTCGCCTAGAGTTAGATCCAATCCTGGTGACGCGGCGGGGCATGCCAACCCAGTGCCTATACTTAGGTTTGAGTTCTAGAAAATAGGCGTTCAAAAAAAGGCAAAAAATAAAATAAAATAACTCCAAATAAAGATGAGATTGTCTCAGGCAAACAAATTAAAATAACTTGAAAAGAATTCTTTCTATTTCTCGCTCGTTGTCTCGGAGCTTAGGCATGATCGAGCACGAATCTTAACGTAGTCCACGGCTGACGGTAGCAGTAACCAGGCATTGCTGAGCGTACGCGTGCCCATGACCCACCTGTCAGCGCCCGTACATCCAGCTATCCCCGCAAAAGCAAAAAGGAGGCCATAGACGCGGAGGACTGGAGGAGGCGATCAGTACCGTCCGTTCGGAAAAAGCAGCTGAACTGGATTGATCGGCGCTGTCCGCCTCGTGGCCGCTCCGCTATATAAGCACCCCCAACTCCCTCCCTTCCAGAGCACACCACCACAAGCAGCTTCCTTCTTCCCACCCCAAACCAACCCACTTTCTTTTTCGCTTTTGGTACATGATGCTCTGACTGCCGGTCCGGTCGCACATTTCGTTTTCGTTTCGTTTTCGTTTTCGTTTTCGTTTTCGTTTTCGTTTCGATTCCTAGCTAGTAGTTTTGATTCCATCTGCTATTTGTTCTGCTGTTTTCATGTTTCTCTTGCTTTTCTTGAACCGAATCCTCTCCTTCGTGTTTCCTGGTTGATGCGCCGGTGAAGGCAAGAGTACCTCGGAGCGTCGCATGCATGCGTGCCGGATCGTAGCTCGAGTGCCCGAGGGCATGGCAGGTTTTTCCTTCTTCTTTCGTGCAACATCTTCTGTTTTTTCAGTCGCACCTATTCTTCTTCTTTCCTGTTCTTGTGGTGCTCTTGCGTTTCAACTTTCATTTTACCGGCAAGAGGGCGTACGGGCGCGGAGACGAGGTCCAAGAACCACACGTCCGCGCCGCTCATGTTCCAGATATGTGTGCTGTTCAAAGCCCTGTACGCTCCATCGTTTGCTTTGTGTGTTTCTTGAGTTTCTCCCCCCGTCCGGAGTGCTGCTCGCTCGACCGCGGCTCTTTTGTCCCTTTTTTCTTTTCGTTCGGAATGGTCTCCCTGATGAAGCTTGTTTCCCGTGACCGTCCGCCGATGATGATGCATAGATTCGCAGATGTGCTACGCACAAGTGATAGCAACCAATTAATTTCTTCATCTGAGGCGCAGTCGTTTCGCAACCTGTTGGTTTCTTTCTTGCTCGAATGAGATGCCAAGTTCGTCCACCTCTTGACAGTTGGTATTTCTTTTCTCTTCCGTGCTCCATGATGCTCTGACTGCCGGTCCGGTCGCACAACGGCTGAGAGCGTGGCAGACTTCTTTTAAATTTTGTCTGGACGTACGTTCTCATCGGGATGAGAGAAGATCAACCTGTACTGTGCTGTGCTCTGTCCATGCTTTATGCTCTTTTTTCTGCCATTTCCCCTTGCCATTGGAAGTTGTTCGTCTCTTGGTGCTTCTTTTACACGTACGGGTGTCATGATCAGATCAATGCAAGCAGTTGTAGTACGAGCCATCATGCATTGCATGCATGGTGGTCTCTCACTCCTTCCGTTTTTTGGTTGGTCTTCCCTGCCCTGGCATGCTTTTTCTTTGGTCCTCGTTCTCTTTTTCCTTATCTTTTTGACGATCTCTTCTTACCTCGGTGATGCAAATTAGCTGTGATAGACCTGATGCTCTGACCGCTGATTGATTCGCGGCGAGATTCATTTCACAACAGCTGAGAGGCTTATTTTACTGATCTACCTTTGCTAAACACGTCAGGGTGGCCTTCCGCGGCAAGAAATGGCTTGACTTCAGTCTTATACTTCTCTGTGGTTTTCAGAATTCTCTTCTCTCATGAACGATTATTTGTTTTTTCTGTTGCCAATGATGCATAAATACGACATGAATAAGTAAAATATCCGACTCACCCCATGCGGAAAACTTTTAACATCGCTGAGGCATTCAGTAATTTAATTTTATTTCTTTTGCCAAGAAATCCTCTGGACGTAGTGCCAGAAACATTGTTTCAGTATTTCACTTCATGTGTTTTTCATCCCGTTTCCAGAATTCTGTCTTCTCACGTACCATTATTTTCATCCTGCCAATGATGCACAAAAACATGAATAAGTAAAATACTCCGACTCACATCATGCGGAAAACTTTTAACATCGCTGAGGCATTTGCTCTTTGTTTCGTTCGTTTCTTTGGTCTACTTTCTCTTCGTTCCTTTGTCAGGGTGGCAGCTTGATATGGTGGTACCAGAAACATTGTTCAGTATTTTAATTCTCTAAGGTTTTCATCCCGTTTCCAGAATTCCCTCCTAACGCACAATTATTTTCATCCTGCCAATGATGCATAAATACATGAATAAGTAAAATACTCGGACTCACCCCATGCGGAAAACTTTTAACAGCTGAGGCATTCAGTAATTTAATTTCAACCCTTGACTTTTTCTTTTTCTGTATGTACTACTTTCTATTCAGTTTTCTTCACCTCCTTTACGAAAAAACGCCGCTTCCTGACTGAACAGGCAAAATTTACCAATGTCGAGGATGAAGTGTCCTTAGCGGGTTGATGCTACGTGAAAACGCAATGACAATTCTGAGACATGTTTTTTTGGCCGTTGATGTATTTTGTTTATGAACGCACTGATGTGCCGCGTGGAAGATAGCATTTTCAGCATTTGTAATTTTTCTCCAGGGGCTGATGATCCGAAACACAGTTCAGTTTGATCCGAGGGCCTGATTTCTTGGCCTATTCTCGAGACATGTAAACTTCATTTCCCCTGAGGCCTCACTGATGATGCTTGTTTTTCTTACCACCATATTCGCTGATGATGATGCATATATATATATATATATATATATATATATATATATATTTGCCGATGCGCCCTCAAAAGTGATAACAATTAATTTCCCAATCTGAGACGAATGGTTTTGTTCTGATTTTTTTGTCTGGGTTCTTTGGACGTGCCAGTGGGTTGTCTTCCCTTCTCAACTGGCAACATGAATACATGATCACTGTGGCACAATTACGGGTGGATTTCTTTTCGTGCTCGACCGAGATGCCGAGTTCTTCCTTGTCGTACAATTTCATTCTCTTTTTTCTACCCGATGATGCTCTGAAGTGATTTTTGTATGGACGTTGTCATTGGGATCAGGGAAGATCAACCTCCCTGTGCTGCGCTCTGTCCATGCTTTATTCTCCTTTTCTGTCCCTCCTGCCTTTTCCATTGCCCCCCGTGATTGTGTTTCTTGACATGCATGGGTGCCATGATCAATGCAAGCATGGTGGTTGCCCTGCCCTGACATCGACCTGGTCAGAGGGAGCCCCCGTTCTTTTGCTTGCCTTGGAGTAGTACGCTCTCTTTCTTTGTTCTTGGACGGTCTCTTCTTACCTCAATGATGCAAGAAAAAAAAAACTGTGATAGACCTGATGCTCTGACAGCTTCATCTCCGGCACGATCTCTTTTTGCCTGTTGGCTGTTGGTTCTGGACGTCAAAGGCATTGAGCACTTTCTTTTACTCCTACTTCTGTGTGGTTTATCAACCCTGCCGTTTCCAGAATTATCTTCTCTTCTGTACGACTTTTTTTTTTAAACTTTGCCCAATGATGCTCTACATGCAGAAAGCTTTTAACATCACTGATTCGGTAATTTAATTTGCTCTCTTGAACTTTTCCTCTTCTGTACTTCTAATACGAAATTAGTTAATGTTTGTGATGATGATTGCTAGTATGTGAAAATGCAATGACATTTCTGAAGCATCCAGATTTCTTTGATTTGCTTCCATGAATTATCTTTGGTTATGTTGGGCCTGCACAACAAATGCTGGGTTTCTCTTCTTTGATTTCCAATTCTCTCTTTGTTGGTTTTGCTGAAAAACCTTTTCCGTTCTCTTCTTTGGCCGATGATGTGCTGAAATATCGTGATGCTGAACAGGTAAAATATCTGTCACATGATGTGCAAAATTGAACGCTTGTGCGTGCCTGAGGCCTTCTACTTCTCTCAATGATCTCTGTTCTCTCAATGAAGTGGCAAGGCGCACACATTTCTGCTGTGGATACAGCAATTTCTTGCTCTTATACCGTTATCTGTGTTCATGCTAGTATCTATGTGAAAATGCAATCTATTAGTATTAAATATGTACTTCTTTCCTTGGTATTAGATGCGTCTCCTGAACCTGCTTAGCTTTTTCTTTAGAAGTAATAACTTCCATTGGTGTGATGGATGTGGACAAACTTCACATCTTGGATTTTGTTGAGGCATGAAGATTGCTTTTGTTAGTACTTTTGTTTGTTCAGTGTTCATTTAAAATTTACTCTGGCCAGGCCAATGATTAGAGATACAATCCAACCTTGAATCAATGTGTTGTTCATTGGTATGAGAACTCTTATCCATGACTAAATGAGGCCTCTTGATACAATCCAACCTTGAATCAATCAACCTTGAGTATGCAGCGTTTTGCTGCTGAAATTCTGTACAAAATTGGCCAAACACTTGCTCTGATTTCAATAATATTTTCTAAAAAAAATGGGTTTCCACTCTTGGCAGTAATCTCTTCTTTAACAAGAACACATATTTTGGAACAGAAATGAAAATGCATATTTCAAAGTTTCTATAGTTGTCTTTTTGGTGCCAAACTTGTTCATTGGATTTTTAAACTTATAATTGTTGAATTCCCCTAGATATTTTCCTAAGGTTTATGATGTTGAATAACATTGTTTTCGTGCAAAAAAAATAGTTAACTTGATCAATTTTCTTAAGGTCACCACCAAGTACTTCAAAGAGAGACAATTGGTGCTAGTTGGTCCGTGATCAATTCTGAAGCTTATTGGAGACGATGTGCCGGTGAAACAAGATTTTTTTTTGAAAACGCGCAAAAGATTTGCCACGTATATTAATTAAGAGAGAATAGTGTTTGTGTTACAAACACCCCTTAACAATACACGGAAGAATCACTCTCCTGGCATGATGGACCCTAGCTTCTTAGCTCCAGCGGCGACCCAAAATGATGCCTCCCTTTTGATGTTGTCGAGAAGAACCGTAGGCGGAGCGGCCATGTTGCGGAATACACGAGCATTTCACTCGTTCCAGATCGTCCATGTAGTGAGCATGGTGAGCGAGGCCATGGCCTTCCGGTTGGGGACGGAAGCATCAGTCAACCCAAGCCACCAGTCTAAGGTGGAATGCCTCAGGGGCCAAGTAGAGGTGTCAATGTGAATGAGTTGCAGCCACGCCTTGACCAAGCCCCATAGGCGAACGGTGAAACGACATTTGAAGAAGAGATGGTCAACCGATTCATTCTCACGCATGCATAGGGGGCATGAGCCACAGTTAGGCCAACCACGCTTGGCCAATCGATCCGCAGTCCAGACTCTATTTTGGATGGCCAGCCAAGCAAAGAACTTGACCTTGGGTGGAGCCCAGATTTTCCACACTGCATGCTCCAAGGGAGAGCGAATGAGGCCGAGAAATTGCGCTTTGTAGGCGGACTCCACCGTGTAGAGGCCACTAGTAGAATGCTTCCAAACAATGTCGTCGTCAATATCCTCCTGTAGGTGAAAATCCCGGATGGTGGCCCAAAGCTCGAGAAATTGTCTGAAGTGCTCTATAGAAAAATCGGACGTCATCTTGATCTTTTTAACCCAAGCGCCATCCTTTAGTGCTTCCCGCACCTTCCAATTCTTCCTCGTTGACGCCGCGTAGATGAGAGGGGCCAAATCCATGGGTTTGCGGTTGTGCACCCACGGAGAGTCCCAAAAGGGGGCGCGCGCGCCATTTCCCACGATAATAGTTGAGGAGGCATAGAAGAAGTTGTAGTCTGCGTCATCGCACGGGTTGCCCATGCCAACCCACATCTTAGTTGGCTCCTTCCACTCAAACCAAATCCAACGAATCCTCAGTGCCCTAGCGAATTTCTCCGTGTTTAGCACTCCAAGACCCCCATTGGCAATTGGGCGGCAAACGGTGTCCCAATTAACCTTGCATTTGGCCCCGGTGGTCTTGTCTGTTCCCTCCCAAAGGAACGCTCGCTCAAGCTTGTTGAGATTTTTGAGGGTGCTTGTGGGGACGACGAGCGTAGTGATGAAGTATATGGCTTGGGAGGCAAGCACCGACTTGACCAAGGCGGTGCGTCCCATAGACGTGATGTTTTGCCCGTCCCAAGGGACCAACTTTGCCGCCGCCTTATCCTCCAAGAACTGAAAGTCCACCTTCCTGAGCCGCCACACAGAGAGCGGGAGGCCTAAGTATTTCATGGGGAAGGATCCGCGCGCCGCCGGAAGCTTTTGAAGGATGTCCGACAGGTTGATGTGCCCACAACGGATTGGGATGACCGAGCTCTTGTGAAAGTTGGTGGCTAGACCGGTGACATCACCAAAAAGACGAAGGATGTTGGAGAGGTGGTCAATATCGCGCTTGATGGGTGCCATGAAGACCGCCGCGTCGTCCGCATAAAGGGAGGTTCGTAAAAGAACCCCACGGCCACGGATTTTATGAAATAGCCCTCTAGTTGCCGCCATCTCAAGAATTCTTTGGAGTGGGTCGATCGCGAGCACAAATAGCAAGGGGGATATAGGGTCCCCCTGCCGGAGACCCTGGCCATGGATGATGGGGCTGCCAGCGACGCCGTTAAGAAGAATCCGCGAGGAAGAGGAGCAAAGTAGGGCGGTGATCCAATCTCTGAAAATGCTCGGGAACCCCCTACGGCGGAGGAGGTCAATGATATACTCCCACTTGACTGAATCAAATGCCTTCCGAATGTCCAACTTGAAGAGAAGCGAAGGGGTTTTGCACTTGTGGAGCCTCCGCGCAAGATTCCTCACATACATGAAATTGTCATGGATGCTTCTTGTCTTGATGAAAGCACTCTGCGCGTTGGAGACAAGGTGGAGCATGTGGTGGCTAAGACGGATGGCAAGGACCTTTGCAATGATCTTGGGAATAGCATGAATCAGACTAATTGGACGGTAATCGGAGATTTCTTCAGCTCCATCCTTCTTTGGGAGCAGTATAATGTTGGCAGAGTTGACCCAATGAAGGTTGGCCGTGCGGAGGTTACCGAAGCAAAAGATGGCCTTCATAATATCATGCCTGATGATGGCCCAACAACTCTTGAAGAAAAGCCCGGTGAAGCCATCCGGGCCGGGCGCCTTGTCACCAGGCATCTGGTTGATGGCCTCACGCACCTCCTCCTCGGAGAAAGGGTCCGCGAGGTTGCCCAAATCATCACGAGCCTCAATGTCCAACCCCTCCCAGTTGAAGTCTGTGGTCGCCGCGGAGCCTTTTCCCATGGTCGAGGAGAAATAGTCGTGGACAATAGCCTCCTTTTGAGAGTGCTCAGTGACCCATCCACCGTTGTGCTTGATACGGTGTATGTGGTTCTTGCGTCTTCTAGCGTTCACTCGGCGGTGGAAAAATTTGGTGTTTGCATCCCCCTCTTTGAGGTTGGAAATCCTAGCACATTGCTTTTTTCTCGCCCTCTCAAGAACTGCCAAGGCAATGACTCTCCGCTTAAGCCTAGAGCGGAGCTCCAGCTCCTCAACGGAGAGGTGCCTCGAGTCTTGAGCCATGTCCAGGTGAAGAATTACTAGCAAGGCAGCATGATGCATGATCTTGGCCTTTGAGAATAGGCCCTTACTCCATCTCAAGAGTTTGGCGCCAGTGTGTTGAAGCTTGTGGTGCAATATCCGAAAGGGGTCGGTATGATGAGTGTGCTCATTCCATGCATTAGCAACCACATCGCTAAACCCCGGAAGAGAAGTCCAAAAATTCTCAAATTTGAATGAGCGAGGCCTGCGAGGCCCCCTGTCGTCCGCGAGAAGAAGAGGGCAATGGTCTGAGAGCGAAGATGACAGAGCATGCAAGATGTGTGTACTGAACTGCAGGTCCCACTCGGCGTTACAGAAGAAGGAATCGAGCTTGCATAGGGTTGGGCTATTTCTCTCGTTGCTCCAAGTGAACCGCCTGTTCTGGAGGTGGATCTCCTTGAGATCACACTCGTGGAGCGTGGAGCGGAAACGGTTTATCCTCCTCCTATTGACGTTGCGCTTGTTCTTGTCTCGTGCGCGGTAAATCTGGTTAAAATCATCCAGAGCTAGCCATAACTCCCCACCGGGTGGTTTTTGGCTTGCAAGGTCGGTGAAGAAGGCCTCTTTGAGGGACGAGAGGGTCGGCCCGTAGACGGACGTAATTTTGAACCGGGAGCCGGAGGCCCTGACTTGGACCATAGCCGAAAGGCAGAAGGTGGTAGTAGTGATGTCAGTGACATCGACGACTCAACCGTCCCAAAGCATAAGTATCCCTCCTCTCGTGCCGCTGGCCGGCCTTTGCGCAAAATTCTTAAGTCTGGACCCTCCAAGGAATGAGGCGGTGAACTGATCAACAAGCTCCAGCTTTGTTTCTTGCAAACAAACAATATGGCAGGAGGATGAGGCTATGGTTTCGTTAACGGTTGCGCGTTGATCCGGGCAATTAAGCCCTCTAACATTCCAACTGAGAAAGTTGACAGGTTGTTCACTCATTTTGACACACATACTCCCTAGTACACGGCACAGCGGCCAAAGATATGCAACAGCAGGTACATGGATGTACAACCTCAGCTAACCAACGACAAGGAAGAACTCTTGTTGTAGCAGCTAAACTAGCAGCAAACATCAACGTAGCACCAAGAGACTTGTTGAGTAGGCCATACCAAAGAACAAATGCAACCTGGAGGCAAGCTCCACCAGCGCCCCTTGTTTTTATCACTAACATGAGAAACTAAAGCCCAAAGACAGCAGCAGACATCAGGCAGTAGCCTCATCAACGTGATCGAGCGCATTGGGGCCACCATGCGCTATGAGCCCAGCTTCGGCCGCACAGATACGGTCATCATCCAGCTTGAATAGGGCCCTCATAGCTCCAATCACGTCATCAGGAAGACGATCTTTGAATTTCTTGGCAAAGTTGTCCATAGCTTGCACGGTGATATCCTCACCATTCTGTACAATGCCCAGGCTACGGCAGACGAGGGCCTCAGCTCTCTTGGCAACCGGAGCCTGCCTATCTGCCCTTAGTCGCGCACTAGAGCGCCTGAGTGAGATGCCGCCTCCTTTGTTGCAGATGGCCATCCCCGCTAGAGTCTTGCCGCGAGCCGACGGTCTGATGGGCGGAGGGGAAGGCAGCAGCGGCTCTTGGGCAGGCACAAAGAGCTCCTGCAACTCCTCAAGGATCTTCTGCACAGCGGCACTTTGTCTGACGCGTGGCGGCGAGGGAGTGCGTCGAGGTGGTCCAGAGCAGAGCAGGGGAGGCGTGGGAGACGCCTCAAAGCCAGGCAGCCTCGACGGAGAGGGCGTGTTGAGCGGGCGCAACATGGCGTTTGGAGAGCAGAAGTCGATCAGGTCCGGGCAGCCCGAAGCGAGCACGTGAAGAGATGCCCTGGTTGAGTCCCGCTTGGAACGGAGCGATGCGTTTAGCATCGAGGTTGGAGAGAGCGGCGGCTGCAGATTGAGGTCCTCCATGGACCGACGGCGCCCAACCCTGGGAGAGCGCTAACGCACCGGGCTGCGCCCCCTCGCGTCGGCAGGAGCCAGGACATCAGCCGTAGGCACAGGAGCCAGCACCTGCTGTTCCACCTCGCGGGTCACTACAGCACTGTTTGAGCCAGAGCCGCGAAGCAGCAGCTGCGGCACAGCGTCCCGTTGCACCATGTCACGCCCGTCGCGGAGACGATAGACATCACGGCCGCCTTGGTCGTGGCCACGGTCCAGGTCGCGGGCACCGTCCTTTGGCGCTCGAGATGGGCTACGGCGCACCCCGTCGCCCCTCCCCTGTTGCTCCTGGAGTCGTCCTGTCCCTGATGGCCAGGGTCTTCGCGATGGCGACGATCATCATCATCGTCCCGGTCGTCCCTAGGCGTCGCGGCAGGGTGGCAGACGCGCTCTCGCTCGGCGTGGAGCGCCCCGGTGAGCTTGTTGAATGCGGCGGTGATCACTTCCTTCGTGGCTCTCAGCTCCCTGTCGAACCACGTAAGGAGAGCACTGGTGGCCAGCACAAGCGCCTCTTGTCGCGTGGCAGGGGTCGCGTGGAGCACTGCGGACCCCACGGCGGGACGCGACCTGTGGTCGCCGTTCCAGGCCATTGCATGGCCAGGCGGAGGCGTCGTGGAGGCACAAGCAGGGGGAGCAGGCGGCGTCCGCGAGGGACCGGCAGGGGCACGAACGGCGGGCCTGGAGCGCCCGGAGTAGAAACTTGGCCGGCGGTGCGGAGCTGGCCTGTTGGTGCACTCCCTAGCGCTGTGACCCGAGAGGAAACAACGGCGGCAGGTTATGGGGTTCTTGCAGTGGCGAGCTCGGTGTCGAGGTAGGAGGCAGTGAAAGCACCGGTTAAGCAGCCAGTCTGAGATGCCGGTGCGCTGCCTGATGGGCGGGGAAGGCGGAGGGGGTGCAGCAGCCTGGTGGCGATGGCCACGGGACCGGACAAGCTGCCATGGGGCATGCCTCTCCCGGCTCGATGCAGAAGAATGGACAGACTCGCCGCGGGCAGTGCCCTCCCTAGCCTTGAAGCAGTCGAGCCAACCACTCAGCGGCGGCGCGCAGCCACCGCACAACTGGCTCGGAGGCGTCTCCAGCACCATCTTCACCTCGCCAACGACCGAAGCTGGCCTCCCCGGCGGCGGCGGAGGGGGGTCTCCCAGGCGCGATCCAGATCCAGATCCGCAGAGACCGGCATGTTAGCAGCGGGGGGAAAACCCCAGAGGAGCTCGGACTGCAGCGGCGGAGGGGGGTGATGGAGCGGCAGCGCGGCAGGGGGGAAGGTTGCTGGTCGACGGTGCCGGAGTGGCCGCCGGCGATTTTGGCCGTGGGTCGCCTGGGTGGTCTGCCTGATGCGATGCAACGACACCAACCTCCGATGAAACAAGATGGCGTACAAGGGGGCAAGGCAACTGTAGCACCAGCGTAATGGTTGAAATTCTAATGCAGGAAGCAGGAACACCAATTTCCTATTAGGAGGCCACCATGTGCGAAACAAAATAGCCTGAGAGGGGGCAAGGCAAAATAGCCTAAGAGTTCAATTTGAAAAGAAACACAGTTCAATTTGATCCGAGGGCCTGATTTCTTGGCCTGTTTTCGACATGTAAATTTCATATTTCCCCTGAGGCCTCCCTGATGATGCTTGTTTCTTGCCACCATATTCGCCGATGATGATCCACATGTTTGCAGATGTTTTTTTTAGAAAAGGATATATTTACATATGTGCTACGCACAAGTGCTTTTTTATTTCAAAAACAAAATAATTTCGGAGCCCATCAAAATATGCGAAATTTCCGAAATTTCACATATTTCGGAAATTATTTCGGATTTTCCGATTTCAAATTTAGCTTAATTTTATTGAATTCTAAAATAATTTAAATTTATTTTAAAATTTGTTTGAATCTGCATCGATATTTGGGGTTAATAATATTTCAGACCCCACTGAAATATGCGAAATTTGGAAATTTCATTGAAATTTTTAACTAGCAATCAATTTCCCAATCTGAGGTGAACGTTTTCGTTCCGGTTTTTCGTTGGGCTTAGAGCAACTCCAACGGGCCGACCCAAACGGACGGCGATTTCATCCGCTTTTTGTACGTTTGGGTCGGCCAGACGGACATGGATGCCCGCTTCCGCATTTGGGTCGGCGCCTGCGCCCAACGCTGGCCTGAGACCCATTTTGACGGCGCCAAAAAAATGAACGCATGCATATTTAAAAAAAGAGAAACAACATTAATTAAACATTAAAGTCGTCCACGAAGGCCGGCGAGACTCCACGCATCCACATTTGCATTTAGAAAAGATAAAAACAGCCTAAACTATGAGGCGGCGCGCTGGCCTAGGCGTCGTTGTCGTCGTCCTCGGGGTCCGTGAGGTCGATGAGCGTCGGCACCGGCCCGGCCCAGGCGAACGCCGTGTTCCAGAGCGCCGCCATGTCGGGTTGTGCCGGTGCAGGCAATGCCGGGGCGGGGGGCTGTGCGGCCGCCTGTGTAGCCGCGGCCTGGCGTGCCTCCTCCTTGGGGTCGCGCTCGAGCATCTCCTCGTACTCGCCTTGACGGCGCTCCTCTGCCAGCCGGCGTTGGCGCCACATCTCGAGGTAGGCCTGCTCCTGCGCCGGCGTCGCCCCCAGCCAAACCGGTGGCGCAGACACCCACTCGCGCACCACTCCATTCCAGGAGAAGTGCACGATGGGCTCGGACTCGGGCTCCGACTGCGGCTCCGGCTTGATGGGGGACGACGGGGCCACCGGCGGCACCACGCTGTCGCCCGCCGCGGAGAGGGCAAGGGCCTGCGCCATTGGCGCCTCGTAGCGGGCCTCCTCTTCCGCCTCCGCCGCCTCCGCTCTGCGCCGCTCGTCCTCCTCGCTCTCCCGGTAGACGGACGCAAGGGCCGCCTGGTAGGCGTCCTCCGCCGCCTGGTCCTCCTCGCGGACGACCAGCGGCATTGGCCTCCGGTCGACCTCGCGCACGCCCCGTCGCCTCGCATCCTCGTGCTCGAAGGTGAAACACCTCGCCCAGTTGGGCGAGTCGGTTGCGTAGGCCTTGTCGAGGCGCTGCTCGGGCGTCAGCAGCACCCGCCGGCGCCGCACCTCCTCCGCGTGAGCACGAGCCGACCGCGGCGCCGCCGGCACTGGGATCCTATCTGGATCCAGATGCCAGTCGTGCGGCAGCGTCACGTCCGGATACGACAGAGGCTGGCGGTTCTGCCAGTGTCACTCCGCCTGGTGCACTGGCACGTTGACGCGCTGCCTCTGCCAGCGAGGCGCCGGCGGGGGTGGGAGGAACTCGGAGGGGAAAGGGGTGGCAGGGGACTTGCCCTTGGCCTTGCTGTCGCTGGCGCCGGAGAAGAGGCCCATCCTCGCCGTCGTTGTGGTGGCTAGGGTTTGCCGGCAACGAGGGAGCAAGGTGGGCAGATGGGGACGACGAGTTTGGATGAGGACGGCCCCGCCGCACGGTCGGCTTAAAAAAGGATGAGCGTCGTCGCTGACGCGTGGGCCCATCGTCATAAATTAAGATGACCGCATGGGCAACAAGTAGTTGGACGGCTGCCATGTGGGGACGCGGCGGATAGCGAGAAGGCGTGTGAAGCATTCGTTCGGCGTCCGTGCCGACGCATTTGGGGCGCAAATTTGGGCCACAAATGCGTCGGCGCGGACGCGAAGCGGACGTGATTTGGGTTTGGTCGGCGCGTTGGGCCGCCACTTTTGTCCGCGCCGACCCAAACGGACGCAGGCGGACAAAATGGGTCGAGCAGTGCTATGGGGACGATAAAGTATGGACGACTCATGCACGATGATTAAATCCAGCCGAAGAATCTCGAGCACAGCCCAGCAGCGGCCGTTGGATCCCTCGGTCGTGTAGTTATTGTCCCAACACTGTCATGTGTGGAGCACTTTCAAAATGGGTCAGCCCTTTGGAGTTGCTCTTATTACTTTTTCTATCTGATGATGCTCTGACCGCTCGTCCGTGAATTTTGTCTGTGTGGACGTTCTCATTGGAATCAGGAAAGATCAACATGTGATGTGCTGCCGCTCTGTCCATGGCCATGCTTTATTCTCTTTTTCTGCCCCTCCTGTAGCGGACAAAATTATTGTTCTGACCTAAAAGGCTAACAAAATCCCGATTTGACCTCATTTAAAAAAAATCAATTTTGACCTCTTTGGGTGACACCAACATCCCTGGTGTCTGGGTTGCGAACCAAATGTCAGGAACCCTGGAGTCTGGCCCCTGGCCCGCACTGCCCGCCTGCCAGTTGACCTGTTGACGTGGCAAAGGGGCTAGACGCCAAGGACCCTGGCGTCTGGCCCTGGTAAGTGGATAACCCCCACGGGCCGAGCCCACCCACCCATCTCTTTTCCTCCTGGGCGGCGCACGAACAGAGGGCTTCTCTCCTTCGCCCCTCTTCTCCCTCACACCAAATCCTCACCTGATCTACTCCATCCTCCACTCTAGTTCGTGGATCTGGGGCCCCTAAGCATCCTTGAGGTATTCTCCCCCGTCTCCTCCAATTTATTTGGGTTGAGTCCTCTTCTTTTTGATGCATTATTCAACACTAGGTGATGTTAGATGAGTAGATGGTTTCTTTGTTTTAGGAAATTGTTTGTAGTTGATAGATGATTTGGTAGGCAGTAGATAATGTGTAGTTGAACATGTAGGCAAAATCAATTCCGTTTTGTGCATATGTTGTCCATAGGAATTTTTTTTTGAACTAAGAGGGGTGATGAATACATGATTTTTGTATGTAAAATAGACTTGTTTGATAATTAGTTTGATAGATGATGTGTGTATGTGGTATAACAATACAGTTGAATTTAAATATGATGTCTCTATGTGTAGATAATCCTATTGTTGGCATACTTTATTTGCAAAAGACATGGTGAAATTTGGTACTCTAGATGATATGTATTTGCATATGTGACACCATATTATTTGACAAATTTATTTGATTGAGATGATGTTGGTATGTTTGAGAAGAATTATGTGTGCATATGAAGAAGAAGAAAAATGATGTGGTTATGTTTGAGAAGAATGGTGTGTTCATATGGCATAACGTGGAGAAGAAAATTGTATTGTTTGATATTGTTCATGTATTCATAGATGTTTGTGATTTGTTTTGTAGGATGGCGGATGGTGATGGACCTTGGTATGTCGGATTAATCGATGAGTGGGATAAGGAGCATCGTGCTCGTGCCATTGAGAACGGACATGTAAGAAGCAAGACTTATCAATTTTCGTTGTTTCTCATTTGTGTTCTTGTATTGATTAAAACATCACTTTATTTGCAGCTTGTAGAAAAGTCGCCCCGGGTTGGGGGACTACTCCTTTTATGGGGATCACAATGGCTTTATTCGCTATATTCCTATCTATCATTTTAGAAATTTATAATTCTTCCGTTTTACTGGACGGAATTTTAACCAATTAGGTTTCTACTAACTAAAACTAGGAAGTCAGAGTTTTTCCATCCAAAAAAGCCTTTCTAGTTTAAGATCTACATTTCTAGATATTATGGTAGTTCGACCGCGGAATTTTTTTGTTTCGGTATCTCTAGAATATGAGTGTGTGACTTGTTAGAATTGATCCTATTGATAATACATACTATGCGCATGAGGGGTCATTCCACTGATGACTTTACTTACGACCTGCGGTACGAGCCTTACATTCGGAGATTGGGTCTTCTCCCATTCGTGTTGCAGTTTAAGCGACGCGCTCCGCCGCTGAACCACGCGGCGCTGACCGCACTTGTGGATCGTTGGAGGCCGGAGACTCACTCGTTCCACCTTCCATTTGGGGAGATGACGATGACCCTTGAGGACATGGCTATGATAAGTGGCCTTCCTATCAACGGACAAGCTGTTACTGGTCGTGCCAGTGCCGTTAATTGGCGAGAACGGACTGGCATTTTAATTGGTGTTCAGCCCGACGCCCCTGAGGAAGGCAAGACCGATACCGCAAGAGTGAGGCATTCTTGGCTAAAAGCGATTAGAGGAAACACCAATCCGTGTCCTCAGGGTGCTAATGACGTGGTTGTGCAGCAGTACGCGCGGGCCTATCTTTGGTATGTACTAACCAAGGTAGTCTTCTTAGATGCAACCGGGAACTCGGCCCTCTGGATGTTCCTGGAGCTACTCAATAACTGGGATACCCAGTATAGCTGGGGTTCGGCCGCTCTAGGATATTTGTATCGTCACGTAAGAGATATTTGCAACCATTTAACTTGCATTTGTCATGCGCCTCCATATCTAACATGTTTGTTTGATTGCAGCTTGACTTGGCGCGTCGCAGGAAGGGAGATACATCCTCATTGGCTAGGTTTGTCTGGAGCCTATCTGTGTGGATGTGGGAGCGGATCCCGGTTGGATGGCCCGATATCAAGGACCCCAACATGGAAAACCCACGGGGTAATCCGGACGGGCTGCATGATGATGATCCATATCGGTGCCCTACGCTTGCTTACTATTGGAACAAGTGACAGTGTACACAGGAAGCTCGCACGTGTGATACAAGTGCTATATGAACGAGCTGGACACCTTGACTGCTGAGCAGGTATAGAGAAGTTCGATGAGACCAAATTTAGTCAAGAATGAAACTTGTATCTAACAATGTATCTCTTTGTTTTGCAGGTACATTGGTTGCCTTATATGGAAGATCGTGACTATGATCTTAATGAGATGTGCACGCGTGATAGCCATCTTTGGCGGGCTAGGTGCCCAATGATATGCTTCTTCGCAGTCGAGTGGCACTTTGTAGACCGTGTGGCAAGACAATTTGGAAGAAGACAAGGTACTCCAATTGAGGAGAGCAACTAGGAGATGCTATCTCTGCATCGGTGAGCAAGCATGCCTTGAGTATGTAGTAGAGCATTGAATAAGTCTATGTTTGCTAATGCTTTGTCTCGTGCATCATTTGTAGGTTCGATCGAAGGAACAATCTGGATATATCGGATTGGGCAAACAAACACCGTGCGTGGATAGAAATTTGGAATCAAAGAGACACGTTAGTGCAATCAGAGAATAGACCTCACAATCAGTCAGCATATCAGAAGTATCAACTGTGGTATGCGGATCGTTACCGGTTAAAGCTAAAGCCTAGTTGGACTCGCGAAGAGTGGTCGGAGTTGGTGTCTGAAGACTCGGAGACTGCAGAAGGTTATCATACCTTCAACACGGCTGTGAGAGACACCAAAGGGGCTCACGTTGACTATGCACCGATGCATGACGAAATGGTAGTCTGTTTGACCTATTCTAACAAACTTGCACCATGTTGTCTTCTTTCAAATACATAAGTTTGGTGTGTTCATGAATTGCAGGGCAGAGAGTTGCTTCTGTGCGTCAATGATGCCAATGTTGCACTGAGTCATCCACCTGGTGGTGTATTATCTGAGAGGACTCTTAGGAGCACGATGGAGGTGTGACCAATATATTATAAAAGTTTCTTTTTGCGGATTATTTATTTGCATCTCATATCATAGCATATTTTGTGTTGTTGCAGAAGTTCAAGAAGCGGTTCCATAAGATGGCAGCAATGCTTTCTTGCCATGGTGCTCAGTCCAGTGACGTGTATGCACCTGGTACCCACACCGCGAGAGCTAATAGACGGCGTTATATCCAGAACAATGAGGACATGGAGGAGGAGGTCCATGAAGAGGAGCCAACACATCAAGAGGAGCCAACACATCATGAGGAGCATGATTATGATGCAACACATCAAGAGGATCATGAGTATGATGTTGATGCTCCACAACCATCACAAGTTACACAACCGACACAAGGCAATGCTTGCTCTAGGAAAGGCAAAGCCATAGCTAAGACACCGGGCAAGAAAGGTAGAAAGAATACATGGAACACACAATTCCATAGTTCGGAGTATCCTCATCAGCTTATCCCAACAGGAATGCAAAGATATAAGGCCAACATTGAGGTGGAGGAGGAGGCATACAATGAAGAGGAGGAGGAGGCTAGCGAAGAGGAGGAGCCTACACTTGCATCACTCGTGAAGAGAGGAAGGAGGAAGTGAGCTTCTTGTTTGGAAGTGCATGAACTAGGTGGCGTTTGTATGCATGAACTTGGTGTTGTGGTAAAAACTTTTAAGGTTGTCTTGAATTTTGTGTCTTATGTATGCACTTGGTGTCTTATGTATGCATGAATTTGTCGTGATGAAAAATCTGTGAACTTGTTGTCGTTTGTTCTGTGAAATGTGCTATCTTTTGTGTTCTATGAACATGTCATATTATTATATATGTGCTATCTTCTTCTGGGAAATAAGTCCAAAATAATGTACAGGGCCCTAGACGCCAGGGTCCTTGGCGTCTGGTATGAAGTCAGGGGATCAGACGCCACGATCCATGGAGTCTGGTTTGAAGACAGGGGACCAGACGCCACGACCCCTGGAATCTGGTGGTCGACTAGAAGCAAAAGCAGAGGCCTGGACAGCAGAAACAGGGCAGCCAGACGCCAGGGTCCATGGCGTCTGGCCCTGGTGTAGTAGTTTTTCCATTTTGTTCATATTTTGTCACAGCATAGTATCGAATGACATAGATATTTTGTTCTATCAAACACCTATAGTATTGAATGACAAACATTAGTGTTCACATAATAGCAAATGACAAACATTAGTGTTCACACAATAGCAAATGACAAACATAGTTATCACATAATCTCAAATTACACAAATAGTCTCGAATGAGAAGTTCATCACATACAATATCTCGAATGACATAAGTAGTTCATGACCACGATGGTCCACGATAGTTGAAACGACATGAACATCACATATAACTCGGTTTCCTGTAGCAATGCAAGTCAACAACCCTTTTCCATCCCCATTCTTGCAGCATTTCTTGAATCTTGTCATCATCAGTTATGTCAACCAATTTTCTTTCCCCGGGGCCATCTGACTGCTTCCTGCTGACGTAGTACACAAATTCCTCTTCCTTCAACCCTTGCTTCAACATGAATTTAGTCTTCAACCAATCGAAAGTGAGGTCCACTTCACTAACTTGCACAACACATGGAGACAAGCCTTAGACATGAACAACAGGGCTAAGCACCCACTGAGTACCCTTAGCCATCTACAACACACAAATCTCTTAGTACCTAACCTTTGATACATTAAACCACGAGGAAAACAAAGTAGGGTTTACACAAAACTATGATACATTAAACCAACCAAAAAATGGGGGTGGAGTTGATTTACCTTCTAGTTTCGAAATCCTGAAGATCCAACGGTGAAAGCGGACCGATTCATGAGAGATTTGAAGGGGGGTTAGGGTACTGGATGAGAATGAGTGGATGAGAGGGCTAGAGGTGAGAGTGAGTGGAGATGAAAGGAATGAGAGGGGTAGAGGTGGAGATGAATGGATGAGAGGGCTAGAGGTGGGCCCAAAGAATCTTATCCACTCGAAATTTGCTCTCGGGATAGGGAGCCAGACGCCAGGGACCTTGGCGTCTGGGTGTGTTGCAAACTGGCAAAATGCTTAGACAGATCAGACAGGTATCTGGTCTCCTGCGTGACCAAAACGAGCCAGACGCCAGGGACTTTGGCGTCTGGGTTTGGAGACCCAGACGCCAGGGTGCCTGGCGTCTGGCTCTCTAGATCGGGCATCAGACAGGTGTCTGGTCTCCTGCGTGACCAAAACGAGCCAAACACCAGGGACCTTGGCGTCTGGTCTGGATATGGACCCAGACGCCAGCGTGCCTGGCGTCTGGCTCTCTGGATGATCATACAGGTGTCTGGTCTCGTGCGCGACCAAAACGAGCCAGACGCCAGGGACCTTGGCGTCTGGTCTTGTCTTGTTTGGTCTGGATATGGACCCAGACGCCAGGGTTCCTGGCGTCTGGTTCTCTGGATAGGTGCACATAATTTCCTCTCTGGATGGGCAAAATGTTCTCTGGATAGTTTGCACATAATTTCAAATAGGTTGCACACACTTTTAAACATTGGAAATCAAACAAAAATATGAACAAAGCATAGTTTGCACATAATTTCAAATAGGTTGCACACACTTTTAAACATTGGAAATCAAACAAAAATATGAACAAAGCATAGTTTGCACATAATTTCAAATAGGTTGCACATAAGTAGTTCATGATCACACAAGGTCTCGAATAACAAGTTCACACATGATGTCTCAAATGACATAAGTAGTTCATGACCACACACGATCTCTAATGACAAGTTCATACATTAAACAAAGTCTCGACATTCCATCATCGACGCCGGTGCCTTTCCATTTGTCTACTGAGCAGTACGGGGCCACTTTCCCTTCTTGTCACGTGCCTCGTCCTCCTCTCGTGCATCGCGAGCCCTTGCAAGTTTTCTTGCCCTCTCTTCTTGACGAGCCTCCTTCTCTTTGCGTGCCCTCTCTTGCTCATGCTTCTTGCGCTCGTTCTTCTCCTTCTCACGACGTTCATGCTCCAATCCCCGTGCAAAGGACTCCTCGAACAGGCACTACCTCCGTAAGTAATCTCGATGTTGGTCCTCTTGGACATCTTTTGGTACCTCGTGATCTATCCAAGTGAAGTACTTGCAAAGTGGAGGAGGCGACTACATAAAAATCATGTTTTTGTTAGTAATATGAGTTCAAACTTGATGAGGTTTTTTGTATGTACACCCAACATACCGGTGGTATGTCATATGCGTTAGTTGGCCTTCGACGATCATGTGCATAGTTGGGACACACGAAAAACCTTCTACCTTCTGTCCATGACTTCTTGCGGTCCGTGGACACCTTCAGCTTGCAAACATCACCACATCAACATGGTGGTGTGGGCACATCCTTCTCCTTCTCCTTGTCCAACGTGGCCTCCATCCACGTCTTCGGCATGTCATCTTGGCCCGTGCACGCCGGCCTCATCCTGAAACCGGATGAAGCCATGCCTACAAAAAGAACAATTGTTAGCACAAGACACAAAAAGATACATGTGTAAATACAGTAAATCAATAAATGCTAGGAATTGTATGAACAAATAATATACCATTATTATTAGATCAACCATCTGGATTAAGCAAATAACCGAGGGCCGATCCATTATCAACCATTCCTCTCCGACCACCACCACCTCTAGCACTTGTGCTTCCTCTCCGACCACCACCACCTCTAGCATTTGTGCTTCCTCTCCGACCACCACCACCTCTAGCACTTGTGCTTCCTCTCCGTCCACCACCGCCTCTAGCACTTGTGATTGCTCGACCACCACCTCTAGCACTTGTGCTTACTCGACCACCACCTCTAGCACTTGTGCTTGCTCCACCACCACCTCTAACACTTGTGCCTGCTCGACCACCACCTCAAGCACTTGTGCTTCCTCGACCACCACCACCGTCACCTCTTCCACCTCGTTCACCATCGGTGCCACCTCCACGACTTGTTTTTTCTTTTTTTGGTTTTCCTATTCTTGCATGTCCGCTCATTGTGTCCCCCTTCACCGCACACCCCATAGTTGATAGTGTTAGGAGCCTCCATAAAATGACCGCTACCAAATTGTTTCATGCCAGTGTCACTACACCACAACACTTAATTGGGGGCAATTAACTGCCGGGAGAAATAGGAGTATAGGGGCAAATTATCTGCCTGGAATCTTGTTACTGCCGGTAGTAGAACGTAAGGGCAGAGAAACTGCCGGCAGAAGTTGAGCAAGGAGGGCACACGCACTGCCAGCAATTATTTTCAACTTTTGGGTCATTTTATCTGCCGGCACAACTAAATCATGGCTCACTATCTGCCGCGACAGTCGGTGTGGCGCGAGACTGAAATTATTGGGCCCAAATGTGCGCAGACGAGGGGGAGCGCGCGAAAGGCCGGAAATTTTGCACCAAATGAATTATCGCCGCCGGCCCAACCAGATCTGCCCCAAATTGAACCCTATTCCACAAGTCCTCCTCCAAGACCAGCGCCGCCGCCGCCGCCCTCGACCTCCTCCACCAACCAGTGCGCCCCCCATCGGCGTACGCGCCTCATGACGCCGACTCGTCATCGCCTTCCTTCGGCACCGCCACCGGGGCGGGTCAACTGTGGCGGTGTGTCGAGGTCGAAGTCAACGTCGCCTCCCTCTCCAGCCCTAGATCCCGTGGCGAAAATCGCCACCACCATACCGGCGCGCTCTTCTCCATGGCCCTCCAAGGTAACGAGCACGGGTGAGCTCCCCACCACAGCTCCCTCCATCCCAACGGCATGAGAGGTGCTCAGATCCATCACGCTGGACAACACGCTGCTCAGATCCGTCATGCTGGAGTCTCCTCCTCTTTCCCATGTACTCCTTTGCTGCTCAGAGGAGGTGAGGTTGCCCAGCTTCTTTGTTCGATTTTCTTTTCCTGCTACCGCAGACTGCCAGCGACCATGTCCTCTGGACTTTTTTCTGTCCATGAGCTCGCGGAGCTGAGGATTTGCTTTTTGTGCCTACCTTAGCTACATTGCTTCTTAGCAAATATTCACCATCTTACATTTTTATAACTGATTTTCTATTTTGCGACTGTAAAACAAGAAGGCAGTAGAATAACTACAAAAGAAGAAGGAATCTGATGTCCCAACAAAGCAGATGTGAAGAGCGCTCCAGGGAGAAAGAAGAAGGAAACAACAATCTTGCAAACGAATAAAGAAACAACAGCTTCATGACAAAAAATTTCATGAGTGGTAACACTTCTCTACACACATATAATCTGATTTTCAACACTATTAATTAGGAACTACATGGTTGAGGAACACAAGTGAACTTTACTGTACATATATCAGTTCAATTTCTTTCAGGAAATCCTTTTTAATGGACTGATGGTGGGACTTGGGAGCAAAGGTATACATGTGTGGAAGCCATCCTTTGCATAATTTTATTCCAAATATATATACTTTCTCCTCTTAACTGGGGGCTATTTCAAAAAGGGAGGATCTCGTGTGTAAGAATTGGTTGACCCTGCATTTTACTATTCATTATTATTTATACAACCTGAATGTAAAGTGTCACCATGTGTGAATTTATAATCAGTCGTAGTAATCTTGATATAGATATACACACACTGAAGTCTGAAAACAAGCTAGTAAAACTACTTGCTTTGAAAGCAACACTACATTTTATATTGAGTGGTACTGCCATTGCCGCACCTTTGATTGCTATATGAACCATGCTATTATTGAGACAATGGAGTGGGATGTCAATGCCATTGGTTGAGTGCAAATATTTAGTTTTTGTATTTAAATTATGAGTGAAAGGGTGAGACAGAGTTTGTTACTGCATTTACGCCATTTAGTTTGTTCAAATATTTGCTTGGAGCTATGTAAGTTTACATCGGTGCCATAAATTATGCTTCAACTTTCATACCATCGGATACATAATAGTTTCTGTATAATTTTCAACTTTATAAGCAATTCAGCAGCTACATTGTTACAGGAAATTAGATACTCTGAGAAGCTTCTGCAAGATCTAGATATCATTTGTTCTCTATCGCTCAAGCCTTTGTGTTTGACACTAACAAAAATATAAAACGCGGGTGTGCCAGTGTCCACGCCAGCATCAAAAGATGCATGCCGGCCGGTGGCACAAATACCCGAATATGTAGTGTACATAAGCAGGTATTCAGCCATATATATCTAGATGTATATATATATATATATATATATATATATATATATACAGGCTGATGCATGCGTCGCTGCTTTACAAAAAAACCGTATTGATCCGTGCATTTTGGTCCTTGTAAGAGTAGGCTGGCGAATCATCTGACCATCACATCCCCACTAATGCATCGCTTTAATCAATCCACTAACTTATACACGCACGTCTTGCCTCTACGTACATCTGCATGGCATTTTTTTTAGTTGTGCATGGCATAATATTTAAATCTGTATGGGCACTCCTTGCTCCATAGATATGTTCTCAAGCTTCTCCCAAGCTTGTTAGGAAAAGAGAATATTGGGACAAAATATTTTCGTACTATTTCTAGTATGAATTCTCATCGAACACTGTGCTTGTGAATGTGCTTCAGTTCAATGGATAACTCCAAAAACCTGTACCTAATTTGATCCTGATAGCATTTTCTTCAGGTGGTAACACTTGTCTCAGTTATTACAGTAACTTTGTCAATGTAGCGTTGTTTGGCAGTTTGCACTATTAGAAGTATCTCCTAGATAAAAAATATTCTATAACCAAACATGATTAATACATGTGTTGTGTTTGATATAGATTTGTAGCTTATATCATTTATATAATACATCAGTTTTTCAATTGTATATTTATATGGGCTGTTCATTAACTAAGGCCCTGTTCGGATCCCCTCCGCTCCCCTACTGCAGCTCCCGGAGCGGAGGGAGTGCCAGCACAATCGCGCGGAGCAGTTCGAACCCGGCTCCTCGCGCGGAGCGGAGTTGAGAATCTGGAGAGCTTCCGCAGGCAGTAACTTTTGCACAAATTTGGTTACGAGTCATTGCTTTTTGCACAAATTTGGTCATGGGGTAATCATTCCAGAATCTCAACATTCTAGCATTTTGCGCAAATTTGTGAAGTTCGACTTCTTAGTGTCATGGCTCACGACTAAATGTTCCAGGATTATTATATAGCAGAACTCAGATGTGAAAATCAAACTACTTTTGCTTGATCCTATTGAGTATGAACATGAAACAATGCTTGCCTGTGCTGTCAGCTACTGTTCCTAATTCACCACACATTGTGCTATCTTTCATTCAAATAAATGTATAACCTTGCTTTTCATTTGATTCGTACAACAACTGCATCTTGCTTCCAGAATTTCTTCATGGTCCTGTATAATCTATCTCTCATAATTATATACACATTATGCCTGAACCTGTGTTGTTTGTGTGAAAGGAAACATCTCTAGTATTTTCAAATGTTTATACATAGCTTGAACTATATTGGAAGGTATCAATGTTTGTGAATTAATACTCAAGCCACAATAATATTGGTATAGATATATATGTGAAGCTTGAAAATACGCCAGTAGGAATACATGTCAGCTGCCATATGTAGTTGTAAGCTACTTGCTTTAAAAACATCACTATGGTTTGCTTTTTGCTTGCAAAATGATTATTATGCAAGCATGTATTTGCTGTCTGAGCCTATATCCTTTGTTTATGTGCTACAGTACATATCATTTACCAAAGTTATTAGCTCATGGCATTTGAACCATCTTATCTATTCAGGTTGGCATCATCACTGGAAGATGTTTCTACATGATGTTTCTTCTCTTCGTATTAACATCTTAAAAGCATTACAAATTCGTAACTCTTCTGCTGGAGACATGTGGCCATCTTCGAATAATGCAGCTTCATTGGATGGTGTGAGTTTGGTATTCAGATGAATATGTTAATTCCATCAAAGAAACGGCTTGAGCAGAAATGTACAAAAGAGTAATCATGCAACTTGTATTCCTGGACATGGCTACAGCTATGCACTAAAGTTAAACCATTTGTGTAGCTCAGTCTAAGGACACAAAATCTTATCGTCTTATGTAAATTTTGTTAACCGTTGTAGCTAGATGCTACTAAACACATGTATGGAAATAAGCTTATTCGTACTGAACTTTTAGTTTGTGAATGTTTCTGAAAGTTTAAGGTTTTGGGTGAGGTATATATGGAACTTTGATTGAAGTGTATAATTTGAGTGTTCTGTCTTGGTTTCCTGACATAGTGAATGGATATTGAATGCTAGTGAAATCAAAGTGACGGCAAACATAGTGAATGGATATTGAATGCTAGTGAAATCAAAGTGATGGCAAACAAACTGCCGGGTAGACATGTTTGTGCTGGCAGTTCCACTGCCAGTAATAGTAGTTCATGTGCTACTGCCAGTCTGCTGGGAGAAAATTAACTGCCGGCAAATGCATGTGTCCTGGCAGATAAACTGCCGGGAAAATTTTATATGTCGGGAGAACTAATCCCCGGCAGCCGTTCTTGTGGCAGTTCTATCTGCCGGGAGAAACACTCTCCCGGCAGTTTATCTGCCCTCTTAATGGCTTTCTCCTGGCATATTACATGCCATTACATCGGTGTTGTGGTGTAGTGTGTATCCAGCCAGGTCATCCATATCACCCCTGAACCTCTTAGTTCTCCTTCTACCCTTGCTCTCCACCTTCAGAAGAGGGTCTGGCCTAATATGAGGGCCATGGTACTCAGGCCACTGTGATTGGTCCAAGAAAGGGTGAAATCTTGGCGCCCATGTCAACATAGTAGCTCCCACATGGAACTCTTGCATCCGCACGGTTTTTCCATCACAAACATGTATGTTTCTCGCCTTCGCCGTCGTTATCAAATGCGAGCATGGCCAATGATACTTACTAGGCCTCTTGCACTGGCACCACCGAGTCTTCAGACGCACCTCAAATGCAGCACCACCATATTGTCTACCATCTCGTGTTGTGCCACCTGGCTCATCAATTTGATAGATCATTTCAGTTCTGTCGAATATGATAACTTGTTGCCGTGAAGACTTGCTTGCTTGTAACTGCAACCATTCATCAACCTTTTCCGGATAATCCTTTTTTTCACCTATCCATTTTGCAGTCTCTTCAGAATGCCTCTGAAAATACTCATTCAGCTTGAAGAATGTGTACTCCACTATTGCAGTCACCGGCAATGCACGAGCACCTTTCAACACATTGTTGAAACATTCTACCAGATTGCTCGTCATGCCGCCATATCGCCTACCACCATCGTCATGAGCGCGTGCCCACTTGTGCTTCTCACTTAAATTCCTAGTTAAGAACTATTTCCCCCCTTCGTTCACCGCTGCAAAGAGTTTGTTGTACCGAGCATCGAAACCTTGGGTGGTGAAGGCCACACATACATGGGTAAGGTCTTTGCTGAGCTCCTTGCTCTTACATGCCCGGTAAAAGTTGGCCACGAAATGCCTCATGCACCATCTGTGGTGAAGCTTTGGAAATCCTGGAATAACAATGTCCATTGCCTTGAGTATGCCATGGTGCCGGTCCGATATGATGCATACCTCCCTAGCCCCAATCACGTTGTGCCTAACATGACCCATGAACCACTCCCAGTTGTCTTGGTGCTTGGAAGGCACCAAAGCAAATGCACACGGCAACACGTTGTCGTTTGATGAGTGCGCCATTGCTACCATTAGTGTGCCCTTGTATCTACCGGTCAAGAACGTGCCATCTACAGACAAGACCGGACGACAATGCTGAAACGCCTCCACGCATTGTCCATAACTCCAGAAGGCACGGTGGAACACTCCCTCGTGATCCTCGACCACATGAAACATGCCCGGGTTCTTATGTGCAATCGCGGCTAACAACCTTGGGAGTTGGTTGTATGCTTCTTCATAACCACCATACAACATCCTAATAGCATTTGCCTTTGCCTTCCATGCCTTCCATACTTGACTTCATAACCAAATTGTTTTTTCACCGTACGCATTAGAAACCTCACTTTCACAGTGGGATCAAAGCCTATGTCTTTCATCCATTTGTATCCGAGATACTCAGATGTGAGTTGACGGTGTGTCGTTCGAAGTCGTTTAGATGGCGGTTTGCACCTATGAGTGGCAACACAACTTGTTAACACCCATTCTTCGGTTTCTTTAAGCTTTTCATGGTGTAACGCAACTTCATGTCGGAGTGCTCAACATAAATTGGCCTATGGTTCCGAATGGCATAGTCAGCCAACCAAAACTTCAGCATAGGCAAGCTCAGAAACTTCACTCCTTTCTCCAAATAAGCATTCTTGTCCTCATTCTCCACCCTTGGTTCTCCTGCACCCGCGCATGGTGTTGGCTCAATCGCCGTCATTCTCATTCCACCGTCAACAACAGCTTTATGGGCAAGGCTGAGATCTTTAAACAAGTGACTTCTTTTTTCTAAGCCCGTCAGCTCAAAGTGGATTTGGTTTTCCTCCTTTGTGAATCCATCCTCGTCCAACTGTTCAACTGGACCCTCGTCATCCGAGTCATACGCATATTGACGCATAAAAGGCAAGTCACGATCCATGTCCTTTTGCGCTATGTATGCATCCAAGTCACCAACATCATTACCATGAAACCCTTCCTCTTGCTCTTCGTCGTCATCATAAGCATCTTCATCCTCTTGAATTACTTCGTCACTAGCAATCACCTCAACTTCATTTGCTTGGCTAGTTGGTGGTTGGCTAGAAGCATTGGGGGCATACAACTCAACCTCATTTGCTTTAATAGATGGTACACGGGGACGTGGTTGGCGAGAAGCATTGGGGGCATCAACCACAACCCTATGCTCAACAAGTGGCACCATTGTCCTCTTGCTCATGTCATCCATTGGGGAAGAGACATGCCGGTTCAAATCAAAGGTAAACCGAGGAGATTCAACCTTGGTGGCAAACAATTCAAGTGACTTGTCTTCCGATTGGGAAACTTTTTCCTTGTATACATCCCAATGCAAATCCGAGGTGATAGGCATACTTTTCAAGCGAGATTTGGCTCCAACTCCAACATCATACCTTCCTATTAACTTAACATCAACATTGGTGTCCATCCACTTTAAGACTTGTCTCACTTTTGCAACAACATCCTCATAGCTAGGGCTTGTATCAAAAACCAATGGTTCCTCACCCGTGTCGGCATTGTTACTCAAGAATGCCTCCTTGTCCATGTAATGAACATTAACAAGTCTCTCCATCTAAAAATAACATGAATGCATTTAAGACTTCAATGATAATTGGTGTTTATCCAAATACATCTCATTATATCCAAAGCATATCAACACTAAATTATTGGTGATGTCCACAAAAGTATCACTAATTAACACACATTAAGCAAAGTTAACCCTAATCACTAACTAACCCTAACCCCCAATCTTTCTACTGAACAAGCATATATTCCTACTACACACCATGCATATCACTATATTATCAAAGTTAACCAAGCCATTCACACTAACATAAGGGAGAAAACAAAAACTAGGGTTCCACCAACATGTATAAAATGCAACCAAAATAACAAAATTTAACAAAAAAATAATTGGATGATTTGGGGGAGATTACCAAGAGCAACAAAGTGATGGAAAGATCCACCTAAGAGATGCACCTTTTGGAGAGGATTTGAGGGGGAGCTTGAGGGGTGGGAGAGAGTGTGGGAGCTCCAAGTGTTCTTCAAGCTCGGGTTGTGGATTGGGGAAAGTGTGTGGGGTGGGTCCCACACACTCTCCCGTGGGTTATCCACTTACCAGGGTCAGACGATTTTTTTTTTGAAAGAGGTCAAAATTGATTTTTTTTTGAAACAAGGTCAAATCGGGATTTTGTTAGCCTTTTAGGTTATAACAGTAATTTTGTCCTCCTGTAGCGATGGCTCCCTGCCTTTTCCATTGCCCTCTGTGCTTGCGTTTCTTTACATGCATGGGTGCCACGATCAATGCAAGCATGGTGGTCTCTCGTTCTTCCTTCTTTTTTCTTCTTGTATTGCTGTGCACCCTGACATCGACCTTGTCAGAAGGAGCGAGGACAGCAGCAGTTCTTGTGATTTGGATTTGGAGTAGTGTACCATTCTTTTTTGTTAGTAGCATTTGGTCTCTAGGGTGGTGATCTTTTTCTTGGACTGTTTCTTCTTACTCCGATGATGTAAATTAACAGTGATAGAACTGATGCTCTGTTTGGCTGTGATTCTTCGTCTACCTTCTCTGCCTGCGTTCCTTTGCTAAACATGTCAGGGTGGCAGCCTTGAGTGACGTCTGCCTGCTGCCTTACACGCCAAAGAAATAATCTCGCCAAGCATTGAGCACTTTCTTTTACTTGTGTGTGACTTATCATCCCAGCCGTCTCCAGAATTATCGTCTCTCCCGTACGACTTTTTTAAACTTTGGCCAATGATGCTTTACATACATGAATAAGTAAAATACTCTGACCTGCCCATGCAGAAAGCTTTTAACATCGCTGAGGCATTCGGTAATTTAATTTGCTCACTTGAGCTTTTACTTTTCTGTACTTATTTTACGAAGTTAATTAATGTCTGTCATGCTTGCTAGTATGTGAAAATGCCATTACTTCTTTGGTTGCTTCCATGAATTATTTTTGGTTATGTTGGACCTGCAACAACTAATTCTGGGTTTCTCTTCTGCATAGTGGTAGTGAACAGGTGAAATATCCTGACTTGTAATTCTCTCTTTGGCCGATGATGTGCTGAAATATCCTGCTGAACAGGTGAAATATCTGTTACATGACGTGTAAAATTGAACGCTAGTGCGTGCCTGAGGCCTTACTTCTCTCAATGATCTCTGTTCTTGACAAAGCTCTTCTTGATAACCTGTTCTTCTTTTGCTGCTTTGTACGCCCGAGCCAACTGTGAGTTTTATTGACACTGTAATGAAGTGACATTTCTTCTGTGGATACAACAATTTCTTGCTCTTATACTGATATCTGTCTTGGTGCAATGACACTTCTGAAGTTCTGAGACATCCAGAATTCTTTTGTTGCTTCCATGAATTAGTTTTGGTTTTGTTGGCCGTTGATGTCGTAGAATCTCACTATTGTTCTGATGTGTGTGGCACATGCAAGATAGAAATACACCGAGGCCATTCAAGCACCTGCCATTCAACTTGTAGCAGTAGCATTTTCCTCTTTCGCTTCTTCAAAATTAGGGAATAATTAATAGGCCTGTGATGGAAAGCATACCGGGATTCACTTTTAGAACTCACCTGTGAGTTGGTACATGAAGCGAAAATTTACAGCGCTGATGCATCTCCCATTTCTCTCTTCTTTGCCCCATTTCTTTTCTCAGTGAACTTTGCTCACGTCTCTCTGCTGCCACCTGTCACTTGTTTCTTTTTGGTTGGTTAATTACTTTGCCCCATAAATCCTGTGAGAAACGTCATGGAAGGTCCAACTTTGACTTTCCGGCAATGCCATAGTGCTTCGTCCCAATTACTTACATCCAGCAGCTGACCAGAAACCTCAAACAACCCATACTCCGCACGGTTGGCAGCCGGGATTGTGCGGACGCGGATGCCCGGTCACGACATCCTCCAGCAAGCGATGTCCAGATAGGACGCGGATGCGCCGGATGTCCGGCCCGACACAGGACGCCGGATGTCCAGGTAGGATGGCCGGATGTCCGGCCAGGAGTCTGGCCGATTCTTCTATTCTCTGTATAGCTGGGGTCGGATATCCAGGCTGGCGTCGGATGTCCGACTGTTCATCGGACGTAGGATGTCCGGCTGCTGTAGAGTTGTCTTGCATCCGTTTCTCTCTGGGCTTCTTCTGGTTGGTGGCGTCGGATGTTTGGGCTCCTGCCGGATGTCCGGTCGTTGTAGCTCCGTGGCGACTCCATTTGAGGCCCTTGTTGATCCGCTTCCGTATGTACTTGTCCTATGCTTCAAGCGTCTCCATGGTCGTCTCCTCAGTTCATAAGCACATGTAGTGTCTTTGCATTAGGTAGCAACCATGTCTCGCATGAATGAAAAGGGGAAGCATCTAGGAGCGGCTTCACCTTGTGTCCTATGGTGTATGCTAGAGGTCTCGTCGTATGTCCACTTGGGGCTTAGAGTAGTCGTAGTGTACATGGGGATGACCGTAGGATGCTCTGCATCACTTGCCGATGAGGCCACACATGTGGGCGAAGAAGGTGGCCTCTGATTGGGTGCCCTTCTGCGCACTCACTAGGGCCATGCGGATGTGTTGACGCGGCTCAGAGATTGAGACGAGAACATGCACGCGAGTGTCGTCCAGAGCGCGTGCGCTGTGGTGACTGCGGCCACCTGCACGAGCACCTCTTTGGAGAGGTTGTTCAACAGGTAGACCAACACTAGCTGGTCCTCTCGGACCCAAAAAGGATGGAGAGGGTTGGGCTTAGAGGATTCCTTCCCATCCTTATATTTGGTGGTGAGGAATTTGGCCAGCTCCGGTGTCGTGCCATTGGCATAGCCGAACACCCCCGCACCACTTAGTTGCGGGTGATCTAGGCGCGCCAGAGGACGTAATTGGTGCTGGTTAGCCTCTCCGTGACTTGGCCACTTAGGTTTGGCTGGGAGGCACTGGAGGAAGACATGGCTGGAGATTGGATCGCTATATGTTTTGGAAAAGGATTGCTCTGATTAGCATGTTCGAATGGCGGAAACGTCTTGATAGTGGAAGGGGACGTGCTTCATGTTATAGGCAGGGGCGTTGATCCCTTATGCACATACAGTTGAGATATTATAGGTAATTACAACCTTGAAGAAGAACGGATAGAGATAGTTACAATAGATACATGTTTAAGCGAGAGTGGAGATGGCGCGGACGGGCTCGCGCGCTCCTGCCAGCTGGACCAACAACCGGGCGTCGCGTTTCCTATTGTATTTAATACGGCCGTATATATACCAAGCAAGGGAGTACGACTAAAACGGACGTGCGGAGACGGACCCATGCATGATAACGTGTGCATATCGGTACAGGATATTGCTGTACCATTGGTACAGATGAGATGGAATTGTACGTGACGACGTTCTTATCCTATCTGTTCCCCTCCCTCGCCGCCGCACAAATCGACACCATAGCCACCGCTAACCATGCGCCATATTCGGCCACCGCAGTGCAGCTGCGTGACGTCGCCTTCGTACAACATCTCCCGCCCGACGACCATTGCCTCTGCCGCGCGGCAAGAAGCCACACAGTTCCGGCGGCGGCCTCGCGGGGAGGAGCACGACAGGCCCTGGCGGCGGCCTCGTGTGCGGGGCAGGGCACCACGCCAGGGAGAGCGGTCTCGCCCTCCACGGGATCCGGATGCGGGGTGGAGTCATGGTGGAGGTGCTGCTCATGGGGGGAACGATGGCCTGCCTCGCGCGATTGCGGTGGTGAGGATGTGGGATGGCTGCGGCGGGCGGCTATGGAAGCTGCCGAGTCGCGACACTAAAGTTTAATCCATGATGAGGGCAACATTAAATGACCAAGTTTAATCCATGTACCATGGCAACTAACATATATTCTTATCATGCCAATTTAAGATGTGTTTTTGCCATGGCAAATTAAGATGTGTTTTTACGGTGTGTAAAATTTTGAAAGTTTCTAAAAACCAGGCAATCTTTGTTTTTTTATTAACATATAAATTCTTTGTTTTTTATTCTTGTAGGCAATGACGTTTTTGGGCTTCCCCCATTTTTGGGCTGGTCCGCCGGAGGGGAAGAGCCAGATCGTTGTCCGTGCTAGCGACAAGTTTATCTGACGTGGGATGGTTCGGGCTAGAGGGGTACTTCTACCGAACGAGTTCGTTCGTTCCAGCGACTCTCCCAGCACGAACGACTCGTTCGGGCTGGGGTATCCCCAGGCCGATCGTTCGGCAGTTATCGATGTCCAAGATCATGGCTATGGAGATTAGGATCACCAGAGACGAGGAAGGAATTGGAGTTCTTATCGGATCTAGTTGACAGGTATGCCTTGCAAGCCGCAATAACTGTTTTTCCTGCCATCCCAAATGGGTACTTCAGTGTGTTTTCGCTCTGCTTGTCAATTTGAAATAGATTTCCCCTGCCGGATCTGGCCGGCGACGAGCTGCCGGTAGAGCACGACAGAAGCCAGGCTGTAATATGTGGACCTGCGGACTCAAGCATTGGCGAAGCAGGAGATGCCATGGCAGTAGTGGAAACAGATTTGAATAGCACTTGTCAGGGGGTTGCCCTGTCGGCGCCGGCGTCCGAGCAATCTACAGGGAAGGACGACCCTGAAGCCCCTGGCTGGACGCGAAGGTAAGGATCCACTGCATTGTGTTCCTCGCAGTTAATATCATTTTAATCTGCTTGGAGAACCTCGTCCTTGCCTGGCCTGCCGCCTGCTAGCGTTATATATGTTAATCACATGAACTGAAAAACCAGTTAAGGCATGGTTCTGAAAAAATATAACGCGGAAAATGCAGAATCCGTGTTGGGCGTGTGCCTGATGAATGGCCCCCATGTGCTGCCAGGATGAGTGCATTGGAGCTAACAATACGAAGCTATGCAGAGAAAAAAAACTGAAACTGTGATAGTTCCTGCTATGGGAGCCAGTTTCGATACGCTGGGGAAGCTTACGACTACTACAATCTATATTCATGAGAGGTTGGGTTCGGAGTGAGATACGGCAAGAGCCATCTAAATGTTGAGAGAACAAAATGCATGCAGGAGATAGTTTGCACACACAAAATGCATGCAGGATACGGTAAAAGAAATTGTTCCAGCAATTGCACACACAAGCGGGAATGTTAGTGATGCAGAAGGCAGTGCTATCGGGGATTTCATAGGACTGAAACCACCTGAGCGGAAAAGGAAAGCCGCGCGACCAACAAATAGCAGAGATAAGCCTCCGTATGATGACCGGGGTGCAAAAAGCAAAAGGATGAAGCAACGCACAGCTGCTGAAGATGTCGATAGGTGTGGCACGAGCAAACGACTCGCTTCTGCAGCATATGCCGAGAACCTGGTCACAAGAGCACAACTTGTCCGCGACGAGGAGGTCTTCCACCGAAGGAAAGGAACGAGGCTAAATGCTCTATATGTGGTGTCGGTGGCCACAGGAGAAACACCTGCAACAAGCCAAAGGTTGTTCTATATGTTGCTGGGACAACTAACGTGGACACGAATGCACTCACCAGTCTGATTTGAGATCGTCTGTTCAATCTGTGTAATAGACCTGTTCTTGAGGGCTCCGCAGCCGATAATTGATAAATCTGTGTAATAACATGCTGCGTCGATCTCTGTGTGCCATCTCTTGTGTTTGCACCTCATTATGTAATGACATGTTGAATTTCAGATGTGTTTTCAGTTCCATATTTTATTTTTCACGTCATATATTGATGCCCATTGCACATTATCACTGATCCCTCCGCTGAACCCTACAATCATTAAATTCCGAGCGCAACTGATTATGCCAGGTGGCATCACAAGAGCTGTTGTGTCTGTTGAGCGGGAATTCCTCGTCCTTTGAATTTCAAATAGCATGAGCGCGCTGGGCTCAGCACCAATAGACCTTTATTTAAGAACGAGGCGTTGCATCTCTTGCCGAGCGTGAACGAGAGGTACAGAACCGAGCGCGAAAGGCACTATGCCAAATCGTCGTCAAAACCTCTTCCGACGTCGGCACCAACGTCCTCCACAACGTCGTCTCGTGCCCGTCACGTATACGCATTAACTGACCCCAACTGCCACCTGCAATACGTCTGCCAGTCTCACATCTCCGCCTGATGGACGCCCGACGGTAACGAGAGCGCGCAAGCTCGTCCGCGCCTGATGATTTCCGTGTTTAAGCTAACTACCTAGTCTATCCTCTATGAAGATATATATAGGACTCCTGGTGCGGCCATACATGTAACGTGACATGTGTTTAACAGTTACCACTTAGCACTTAACAATGAGTTTGAGAAAAAGCAATTATACTCCCTTCATTTTTTTAGCCCGCATATAATGGTCAAAATCAAGCTTTGTAGAGTTTGACTAGTTCTATATTAAAAAATATAAACATTCACAATATGAAATCAATATTATCAGATGCATCATGAAACGTATCTTCATACTATATAATTTTAGTATTGTAGATGCTTATATTTTTTTTATATAAATTTGATCAAACTTTGTATAGTTTGATTTTGACCAAATTTTATATGCGAAGTAAAAAGAAACGGGGAGAGTACAAAACAAGCAACGCCAGCGCCATGCGTTCGTCAAGCTCACGTACACCAGACGAGCGCGCCACCAGGGTTAGCAGGATTGTATAGTCATGCCATGTCCTGTTTTAAACACCTTTGTGTCCCTGCCATGCTCCATTTCCTCTTCATCGAGGTTTATTGACATTTTTTCCTTACTCTTGAGGTCGATTGTGAAGAAGGTATTGCCTTGCTTGATGAGCAAAGCACCTTTGCTCCCTGCTTTGTTTCTTATTCGATCACAACATTGATGATCTGCCTTCAGTTCTTCCTACTTTGTTTCTTGTTTGATCACAACACTGGTGATATGTGTGTGCGCTCCTTTGTCAGCTTGTAAGGGCATCTTCAAGGAAGACCCGCAAAATTTGGTATATGTCCGATCACACTTTTTTTCACTTTTGCAATTCAATACGGTCCTGCATTAGTCTACGAAGTGGTCCGGACGTCCGTTTTTTCGGTCTATTGGAAACAAACATGGGGGAGTTATACCGGAGTCGGGACATCCACTTGACCAATCAAAAGCCTCCACGTGGTCATTCTCTCTTTTCTCTCTCTTCACACGTATGGTCCCCCTCCCCGCTCTCCTTTTCCAACCGGACTCCACATAAAAAATAGCCCATCACATGCATGGTCTCCGCCTACTTTTTCTCCTCTCAGTCAGATACTTTGTAATTAGCGTTGGCTAACTCTCTACCGTATCATGTCCGCGAAGGAATTTGAGAGTCGACGTTGGAGATGCCCTAAATGTGTAAATCAATGATGATGTATGAACAAACTATAATTTGTATATGCTATGTGTATGTATATGTATAACTAGAACTGTATTCTGTACATCACAATAATA
This sequence comes from Triticum aestivum, assembly GCF_018294505.1. Classification (NCBI taxonomy): domain Eukaryota; kingdom Viridiplantae; phylum Streptophyta; class Magnoliopsida; order Poales; family Poaceae; genus Triticum; species Triticum aestivum. Next base: position 681,525,174 of record NC_057797.1, read on the forward strand.
ACATGTAGTGTACTGTGTACATCATGTAGTAAAGTATGTGTATTTTTTTAAATCCTGAAATTGATAGCACTGGCGGGCAGAACTAAGGGCCTATCACTAGTGCATCATTAAGCCATGGCGGGCAAGTGGTTGTGCGCAGCGACTATTTATTGCATTAAGCGATACAATCGCCAGCTCTCGCTGAAGGTTTCTCCTTCCTCACCTTGTATTTGGCAAGCACATTGGCACGCGCAAAGAAAAATATAGATGAAATGGGAGATGTGGGCATTGATCCGTGGTCTCCCTACAGAAATAAGACGCTGCTTGCCATTGCGCTGTGCCTATCACTAGTGCATCATTGCGTTGTTATGCATGACACTAGTCTAAGTTACTACCTTCATAGTGCAAAATAACATAGTACTAGTGTCATATGTGGCATCATTTAATTTTTTTGTCGAAAATGGGGTCTCCCCGGTCTCTGCATCAGAGCGATGCATATGGCTATCTTATTAACCAAAAAAACAAAAGTGCCAACAAGGTTTCACAGTCTCCAGCTAAACAAAAAGAAAAAGAAAAATGCAGCTCACACAGAGCTACAGACGGCTAGATACACAAACTAGCCCATAAAAAGATGCCACAACCGGCTGGCTAACAATAGATAGGGAAACTAATTGCCTATCCTATTACATGACCGCCATCCAAACCGGTTGAAGATATCCCGAGCTACCATCTCCCAACGGATAGATCCAGTAACCAAATGCTCCCTGGCCTCCATCGGAGTGAGTAGCGACCACGAACGGAGCAGTGCCGTAGCTCGGAAAATAACCTGCAAAAAATGAATCCGTGATGTTCTGTTAAAAACCAAATCATTTCTGCAATTCCAGATAGTCCATAACAAAGCGCAAACTCCAACCCGAATATGTCTTGCGAGAACAGGCTCAACCCCATTAAGCCATGTCCCAAATAAAACATTGACAGAAGTCGGCGGAGTAATATTAAAAGCAATATGGACCGTCCGCCAAAGAACTCTGGCCAACGGGCAATCAAAGAATAAATGCTTAATCGTCTCATCCCGATCACAGAAACTACACCTAGTAGGTCCTGTCCAATTGCGTTTAATCAAGTTGTCCTTTGTTAAAATAACTTGTTTATGGACAAACCACATAAACACTTTAATTTTTAAAGGCACTTTGACAGCCCAAACATACTTGGAAGTTGGAATAGCAGTCGAATTAATAACATCAATATACATTGATTTAACTGTAAATACTCCAGAACTAGTCAACTTCCAACGCAATATATCGGGTTGGTGAAAAAGTTGAACCTCCATCAGTCTCCTAACTAGATGAAGCCATTCTTCCCAACGATTGCCCGCTAGCGACCGTCGAAACTGAATATTAAGGAGGATAGATTGGAGTTAGATTGTAGACTCATGTTGTCTTGGAAAGCGCTATGTTACAGTAACATAGTATTATGTTACTACTTTTCATTAACTACTTGCCACATAAGCAAAAAATTATCGAGGTGCGCTATGTTACTACCTAAGTTACTCCCACTATGACTAGTCTAAGTTGTTATGCGCAGCGACTATTTATTGCATTAAGTGTTATAACCGCTAGCTCTCGCTGAAGGTTTCTCCTTCCTCACCTTGTATTTGGCCAGCACATTGGCACACGCAGAACAATGAGAAAAATAGAGATGAAATGGGAGATATGGGAATCTATCCGTGGTCTCCCTGCAGAAATAAGGCGCTGCTCGCCACTGCGCTAATCCCCGTCGCAGTAGATAAAAGCAGCCCTCCGTACTTAACGTTTCAAACCGGTTTTCTTGTTTCTTTTCGTTTTCTTTTCTTTTGTTTCGTTTTCTTTTTTCTTTCTCCTTTTTTGCATTCTTTCTTTGCAGTATTTTATTTGATTTCTTCTTTTGTTTATTTTGTTTCTGTTTTCTGTTTTGTTTGTTCTTTTAGTTATTATTCTATATTTTTTGTATATGTCAACAATATTTTTCAGATACACGTCTAACATTCCTTCTTCATTTTTTTGTTTTCATTTGTAGGTAATGGCTATCATTTTTCACTTTACATTTTCGTATATGTCAAAAATATTTTTCAATAAGTGATCAACATTTTTATACACATTCAACATTGTCCAAAAGCTTATTCAACATTTTCTATACACATTCAACATTGTCCAAAAGCTTATTCAACATTTTTTATATATACTTGTTCAACATTTTAATACTTATTCAATATTTTTAATACATGTTCAACATTTTTCAAATAGTCGTTTAATAGTTTTTATTACTTATTCAAAAAATTTAAATGGTTGTTCAACATTTGAATAGTTATTCAACATTTAAAAAAACTTGTCCAACATTTTTCAAATACCGTTCAACAATTGTTAATACCTATTCAACATTTTTAATACTTATTCAACATTTTTAAATACTTATTCAACATTTTTAAAATACTTGTTCAATATTTTCAATAGTTATTCAACATTTCTAATGCTTATTCAACATTTTCTATGTTTGTTAACTGATATTATTTCGGGAAAATCATGGGAAAACCGAGTACAAAGAAAAAACACAGAAAAATCATGTTGTATTAGACTAGTAAAAAGGGAAAAAGGTAAAAGAAAGTAAAAAAAAAAGGAAAGGAAGTAAACATGGTAAAACCAGGCTCGGTTTTCTTCTAGTAGGCCGCCCTCTCTATGGTGTTCAACAAGTTGAGTCTGTCACAATGGCTAGCATCGTAGGGAATAAACAAGCTGATCCTGATATCGTTCCCCAGTGAGCCCCAATTTTAACAGTGGGCCGACCCGATATGTATTGCTGGACGCGATAATCCCCTCTCGTCTCGCTTAACGCGACGAACAGGGCCCCAATCTCGCTTCCCACGCATAAATATTAGTAAATCAAGCCTAACCCAGTCACGCGCAATCGATTCTGATTTCTCGAATCGGGAGGAGGGGAGGGCAGGGAACCTCTGCCGCCACCGGAGGGAATTCACTCCTCCGTGGCTCCAAGGGTCTACGCTGCCGCCGCCATGCCCTCTGCTCCGGCCGTCAGGCGCCTGCTCCTTCTGGCGCCATGTTGGCGGCGAAAGAGCTGCTGCCGTCCGCGCCGCTCCCCACTCACGTTCCTGCTTGGGCATCGGCGCGAGATCCATCTCCACTCGTGCCCGATCTGATTTGTTATACAGAGTTCATGCGAAGCAGCTGGCCGGACGAACAGAGGAAAAACAGCGGTGTCTCCCGGGTCGACGCGGAGTTGGCAGCTTCAGGATACAGATCGGGAACGAGTGGAGATGGATTTCTTCATCGTTTAAGCTAGCGCATCAATTTTGCTTCCGCTCTTAAGAAACAACACCATGCACCTCCGTCTTACCCAGTGCGCCATCCCACTACGACTCTGCTAGAGGCTCTGCTGCAACATTCCCGTGTGTGCTGCCGAGCAGGTTGTTTTTCTTTTCATTTTGATGAGCACTTGTGGTTTTCAGTAGAATAATTCTTTGCGTTGAAAGTGAAAAATACATCTATACATTTTGTCACAGCTGTAATGTACTCCCTCTGCACATATTTCTTAGTAAGTTATCATTGATGAAAATGAATCGGTGAGTTGGACCACATATTTATTTGTATATATTGGTGTATATATCTGAACCCATGTTACTTTTTGAGAAAGAAATAACTACACGTTTTGTTTCCCAGAAAAATATGGGCCTTCCAATTCCAATGGTGTCTAAACCATATCGAAGGGTTTGTTTCGGCCATGATGTTGTTTCTTAAGAGCGGCCGGTTTATCGCGTTGCAACGCATGGCATATTTACTAGTGTACTTTGAAATAATTAGACGACCCTAAGTTAATCTCCTCTTATCTTACCTCCGAGATGAGATGTGAAAACATACAACAACTAATTAAACTAGATGATACCCTGCGCGTTGCTGCGGGATCTCTTTGCTAACAATAGAAATAGCATAGAAAACTTAATAGAACCGCAAATCAGCACTTTAAATTCTAAGGTGAACAATGTAACAACAAAGAGAACGGTTTCTCCACTGGTAGTAGACTGTGTCTTATGGATGTATGGCCAGAGTATAGATATCAACATTTGATCCTATTGTTTGACCAATGCTTGAGTATCAACAGGAATATTTGTGAATTTCACTAAAGTAGTGTATCACAGTGCCTTGATACTAAGAGAGACTTATTATACTTTTTTTCCTTTGAGTTATGGGAGTAGATTTCCAATTCCCATTGATTAAGAATAACAACCTGTTTGGCTTTATAACTTCTCACAGTATAAACTCAAGCAAAAGTGGACTTTGTCCGAATCGATTAGCAAAATATGTACCAATGACTGGCGACCTAATAAATAGCAGACTGGGATTAAACGTGCTTACAATTCTGAAGATATTTGACACACACGAACAGGAGGATGCCAGCCTACGTCCATTGTTGTCCATCCAGCACAATTGTTATTTTTTCATGGGAAAGTGTGTTAGTTTTTGGAATAGAGACTGTTCGAGGATACATTGGTTGGTTGAAAACTCAACTTGTCCATCCAGCACAATTGTTATTTTTTCATGGGAAAGTGTGTTAGTTTTTGGAATAGAGACTGTTCGAGGATACATTGGTTGGTTGAAAACTCAACTAAGAAAACATGTGTTAAATATTGTAATTTTCACAACCGATGAAGAAACCTCTTTGTTGAAAAATATCAGGTTTTGTCAAATCTCCCGTTTGGATCATAATGCATAGCCTGCAAAGGTATATTTGAGAATAATTTAGGAATACATAATCTCATTACTAATCATAGGTAAATGCACCAAATATACAGAGGGCATACAGCCACAAGTCATCATTCAACGGTGTATGTACTGTAAATAAAAAAGACATCACTCCAGCTATGCCCATAGAAAGTTTCTATCTTCGAAAACGTGGAGAACATACCTCATACTTCCATCAACCATATCTGCAGCTTATGCTTGTGTACAAAGAACTACATGTGCCATAAACATACATATGATCAAACAGTTAGGAAATAAAAAAAATCCAAGCCATGTACAACGAAAAGCCATTTCATAGGGAACATGTGTAGAACAAAAATGGCAGTAGTTTATTTTTTGATGGAACTCTAACCATGTCTGCCTGAAACAACATGTGAGAAGTATATATAGGTCCACAAAAGCGTAGTTATCCTGTCTGGGTATGTAACAATGCTAGCCTGCAAATTCGTCGTGCAGGTTGGTGGAAGATGAATGTGCGTCCTACACTTACAAATTCTTGCAAAAACAAATTCAATTTGAAATTGTAGTCAAATAAGTGTGTGCGTGAAAAACTGACCGCTTCCTCGTAGCCAACGCGATGTACACCAGCCTTGGTGGCTCCTTCTCGTGGCTCAATTTAAAGAGATAATGAACCTGAAGCTAAAACAATGGACCTGTAGAGCAGTTTCAATAGAGGGATTTACTTGTGGTGTAGAACTGTTTCCGATCAAGGTAGAAGGGAGACGAAGGGAAAAGAGATGTAACTTGTTAATAATTGTCGTTGCTATTTACTTGGATTCCTATATGCACTTGTGTTTATTAAAAGCCATAATGAAAAGCTAAGTGGGGGAGATGAAAAACTGGTATAGGAGTAGGACGCATGCACTGCAGTAGGATTATTTTTGGCTCATCAGTCAATGGGTTACGGCTGGAACGGAAGGCAAGCGAGGGCTGATTCGATCGGTTATGTACAGTTAGTATGATCTTTTTCATGAGAACAAAATACTTAAGACGGAAAAAACCCGAAGAACACAGTACAGAACCTGTCGGCGTACTCAGGAAGTTCGCGACCCTTGACGCAAGCCCATGCAGGATACACAGGAACATGACTTCTTACTAATATGTCGGAGCTCAGCTGGAGAATGGCTACCATTACGGCAGCTGCAGGTGGCTGGGTATTCGCAGATACATCACCTCCGCCTGTTCGACCAAACCAAAAATCAACCAGTCATCACAGATCAATGAATCAACCAACAATTTGTGGTTGCTGACTGGACTCTCAATGGCACCGAATAACGGCGACGTACCTGCAACTGGTGGTGCCACTGGATGTCGTTGTTGTCGAAGCCGACGCGATCTGCTGCTGGCGAGGCCGGGGCAGAGGCCGCCGTCGATGGATACCATGTCGATGGGGCCGAAGCCGACCTCACCGAGGAAGTTGGAGGTGGATTTGTGACAGACTTGAGCTCGTCCAGGTGATGGCTTGCAGCCTTGTCATCGCCAGCATATGTGAAAGGTCCTCCAAAGAAGGCAACCGCAGGTTCTTCCCTGAGCGCCGCTGCCGCACCGGCCCCGGCCGAGACCGCACCTCTTGCTCCATCATAGCGGCGGCCGCCGCCCTGTATGAAGTACGGACCGGCAGCTCAAGAGGACCTTCAAGCCACGGACTCAGGAACCACACCGAGAGGGGGAACATACCTCGAGCGAACCCCGGGGAATTGCAGAGGGGAGCCAAGTCGGCGGTCCTACCGGAGGGGAGTGAGATGGGATCTCGACCGTCACGTTGGACTGTACATAGGGGAAAGGAGGTCGATGGGCTCAGCTAAGACTACCCACAGTGGGAGTAACATAGGTAGTAACATCACACATATCTAGATAGAATAGATGATGTGGCAAACAATAAATGAAGAAAGAGAGGCATGTGGTAACATAGCTAGTTACTACTAGTATGAGTAACATCACACAAATCAAGGCAAAATGAGTCTATAGCCTAATAAATGAAGTGTTGCATGTTATCACACATATGTTACTCCCCACTATAGAGGTAGTAACATAGAGTAGTAACATGCCCATGTTACTACTCTATGTTACTACCCATTGTGGCTAGTCTAAATCGAAGGAGCAAGACAACCACTCTGTACTCTAGATTTATACGCTGGCAACCTTTGATGGGTCTCTCCCTTGATTGACCCTTCAGTTACGGGGCACAGAAGAGGAAGGGACCGCTCTTTTCGGTGACCATGGGATCAGCCGCGTGCAGCAGAAGAGAGGAAATACATGGATGAGAAGAGATCAGATGGGTGCAGTTGGCTAGGCTAGATTGAATAAACGCCTAAAACAATTATGATGACCCATTCAGATTGGAAACGATTTGTTGATTATTTTCTGCTGAGGTGGAGGCTGCATGTTGAGAGAATGCTGATGTGGCATCAACATGATGTGGATAATGTGCATGTAGAGAGAATTGCTCTTATTGGGGATCAACTTTTTAAGAATGTAACATACAAAATCCATCTCGTAGAGCAGCGGTGGATTGACGTCAGCTTCTTCCGCAGCGATGAAGGAGATGGTGCCTGGGCCGTTGAGTTGAAACGGGTGCTTGATTTGAACATCTGATCATGTGAGACAGCGCAGCTGGGACGACAACATGGCCGCTTGGCCGCTCGGCCAACCAGAACGCCGGACAAGGTCAAGGCCGCCACGCCATTGCCGCCGGGACATACACCAGCGCTGGCATACCTAGACCTTACCACGCCCGTCGATGTTGACAACTATTGTTGCATGTTGTCGTCTGACAAGGCGATGGCCAGCAACCGACGACGGCCTGCCGCCGTCCGACTAGTCGCTGACCTCGCCCTCGTGGCTACACAGAACTCGTTTATAAAAACGACTACTATAAACCGGTGAAAGGATCGATATGGTTGACTAGAGGGGGGGGGGGGTGAATAGGCAACTACCAATTTTTACTTTTCTTTACCAAATTAAACTTTGCATCAAAGTAGGTTGTCTAGATGTGCAACTAGGTGAGCAACCTATATGATGCAATAACAACAAGCATACAAGCAAGCAAGGGAAGAAACACTAAAGAGCTTGCACAAGTAAAGGTAAGAGATAACCAAGAGTGGATCCGGTGAAGACGAGGATGTGTTACCGAAATTCCTTCCTTTTGAGGGGAAGTACGTCTCCGTTAGAGCGGTGTGAGGCACAATGCTCCCCAAGAAGCCACTAGGGCCACCGTATTCTCCTCACGCCCTCACACAATGCGAGATGCCGTGATTCCACTATTGGTGCCCTTGAAGGCGGCGACCGAACCTTTACAAACAAGGTTGGGGCAATCTCCACAACTTAATCGGAGGCTCCCAACAAGACCACGAAGCTTCACCATAATGGACTATGGCTCCGTGGTGACCTCAACCGTCTAGGGTGCTCAAACACCCAAGAGTAACAAGATCTGATAGGGATGAGTGGGGGAATCGAAAATCCCTTGGTGGAAGTGTAGATCGGGGCCTTCTCAACCACTCCCGAGCAAATCAACAAGTTTGATTGGCTAGAGAGATAGATCGGGCGAAAATGGAGCTTGGAGCATTTAATGGAGCTTGAGCAATAAATGGAGCTTGGGGGAGGAAGAGGTAGGTCAAAGAGAAGAAGGGGACTCCCTTTTATAGTGGGGGCAACAATCCAACCGTTGCCCCCCACCAACCAGCCCCGCATAGGGCGGTACTACCGCCAGGACAGCGGTACTGCCGCGCCAGCCAGTGGCACTGCCGTGCAGAGGAGACTAGTAGGAAAGGACCCAACTGCGGTACTACCGTGGTGGTAGGGACGGTACTACCGCTTCTAGAATGGTACTACCGCCTCTACAACCGCGACTAGTGCCGCAAAACCCGACACGAGAAAAAGACCTCTCGAATCGAGGCGGTAGGAGCCAGACTGCCCAGCGGTACTACGGTAGCGGGGTCACGGACGGTACTACCGCTGTGGAGCGGTACTGCCGCTTGTGACCCTTCGGCCATACTACCGCTGGTAGTGCGGTACTACCGCTGGGGCGCAAAAGAGAGAGAGAATCTCTCAAAGATGCTGAGGACGAGGCGGAGGTGCCAGGCACCTTAGTGGTACTACTGCTGTGGAGCCACGGGCGGTACTACCGCTGTGGAGCGGTACTGCTGCTTGTGGCTCCTCAACGGTACTACCGCTGGGTTGCGCGGTACTACCGCTTGGACCCAGACAGGACAAGGAAGAGAGGAGAGATCTCTTCAATGGAATGGAGACGCTCGGAGGGTGAGAAGCTGATGTGTACGTGATGATTCCACCCATGCAATACCCCAGCGGACCCCCTCTTGATAGTACGGTGCCCTCTACGCAACTAGTCCACCGAGAAAGAAACTAAAGAGCTACACCGTCTTGAAATACACTCCGAGGGGAAGAAAGCATCTCGTGCCAGGGGAGAATCTGTGAATTATTCAAAGCACAAAATTAGTCCGCAAACATGTTGTCATCAATCACCAAAACTACCTTGAGAGAGATATGCTGTAACTATCTCCCCCTTTTTGGTGGATTGATGACAACTAGGGATTTGCGCAAGGAAAAGAAATAAACCGAAGAAAACTAAGAACTACAAAATATAGACGGGCTCCCCCAGAATGTGTGCACCTAGATATGGCAAGACACACACATTCGGATGAACACTCCCTCTATATTTTATAGTCCAACAATACTAAGCACAAGATATATGAGAGAAGAGAATAAACAGGACAAGCATGCATCTCATAATAAACTACAGTACTCTGAATAGACATAAGTAAATAAGGTAGTGATAGGGAGCATATGTCTCACACCATATGTCTAGAACTTAGGTCTCACACCAAACCAAACCAAATAAAGACACCGAGAAAACACACAAGAACCCACAAGACGATTCAAAGCACGGCAACAAACACAAATCCCTACACTCTCTCCCCCTTTGGCAGCGAGACACCAAAAAGGGCAAAGAGTGACACTACGACTCCAGGTGATGGGAAGATGAAGCTCTCGAACATCGCATCTCTGCATCCTCATCGTGGGTCGAAAACTGCTCGGCATCGGAGTCGGTCCAAGGGCAATGCTGATGAATCCATTCCTCCTTTTCAGTGATCTGACCCTCAGACCCACTGGCAACTGTTGCTCCCATCTGACGCATGAGCTCCTTGTGGCGCGTCCTGGCATGCTTCTCCGCCACATGAGTCATGTACTGACCATGAGACTCCATGCAGAAAAGTTTTTTCATCTTGCGCTTAAGCTTCTGTGCCCATGACGGTTTTGTACTAGAGGGGCCAAAGTCCTCCTCATGATCATCAGTAGCAGCCCCACCCTCGGTCCCCATGGCAGCAGCAGCAGCAGACGGATCCCCCATGGCTGCAGCAGCAGACGGACCCCCTGTGGCAGCAGTAGCAGATGGACCCCCTTTGTGAGGCGCTGTCCAATTTTCCTTCTTCCTCAGACGCTTGATCTCATGAGAAATCAAGTCTCCAGTTTCTAGCAACACTTTGGGATAAGTCTGTGCCCAGGCCCTCTCAATGAGGTTCATGATGAATGGACCATATATAGGGCACTTGCGCTCAGACACGGCAGAGAGAAGTTCAGACCACATGACATGAGAAATATCCAGGCTCTCTCCAGTGCTTGCTTCCTTCTCATGCTGACAGAAAAGGAGCATGTCCATGAGGTAAGAGTGGACCATATCCAGATTCCCGATCCGAGGGAAGAGTCTCACGGAAGATGCGATGAAGAATGTCCAGATATGGAGACAGCTCATAGGTCTTCTTCTCAGTTACTGGGTGAACTTTCACAGTGCAGTAGGGCCAAAGGGCTTGCTTGTGGGTGGACGTAGCATTGCGGTGAGGGCGGAAACCGACAGGAGTCTCAAGCCTGTGATCCACCACATCAAGTAACTCCATGAAAGCCTTCCACTTGACAGAAAGCAGCTTGCTATTGGTCATCCATGTCAGAGTCCTGTCGACATCCGTCCCAAGATGGACGGTGGCATAGAATTGAGCCACCAAATCCGCATCGAAATCCTTGTTGAATTGCATGATCCTGAGAATGTTCAGCTGAGTGCACATCTGAAGGGCTTCGCCAAAGTACTCCGGGTCCTTCTCCATAGCATCAGTGTCAATGGAGCGAACATCAACAAAAAGATTCTTCTTTGCCTTGATCACATCAAAGTAGATGGCAAACTGAAAACGGTTCCAGAACGGGCGGTTGACCAAAGTGGGTTCTTGGTCCACCGCATAGGGGTTGCGGCGACGCTTCTCCCAAAACTCCTTGTTGGTCATCTCAGTCACAGTCTTCCCCTTTGGCTTGTTGGCGGATCGCTTCGATTGCTGAGGAGGTGGAGGAACACTTGCAGATGCACTTGCTGGAGGCGGTTGGGTGCTCGAGGAACCACCGGCTGGCTCTGAGGTGCGGTAGCGTTTTGATGTAACACGCCCGGGGTTGATACGGCAACATTGCTGCTCGGAATGGTCATCACCTGGAGCCAAACACAAGAACACGCAAAACAATCAGAAAGGACAAGCATAAGCCAACAAACTCAACAAAAATGAGGCAGAAAAATGATGGAATTTGGCATGCAGCGGTAGTACCATGACATGCCCGCGGTAGTACAGCCCCAAGCGGTAGTACCGCCCCAAAGAGAGCGGTAGTACCGCTCGAGGTCAAGCGGTAGTACCGCCCCAAAGAGAGCGGTAGTACCGCTCGAGGTCAAGCGGTAGTACCGCTCCAATGAGAGCGGTAGTACTGCTCGAGGCGGAGAAACAACAGTTTCCTACAGCACGAGGCGGTGAAACAGCGGTTTCCTACTACCGTGGTCAGATCCGGCACTATCGGCCTACCAAATTCAAAAATATTCCTACCAAACTCTAATCGAGATAGTCTAGTTGCCTTGTCCAACCAACTCAAGCCTAGATTTGGCCAAAAATCTAGAGATGCAACCACCATTGCCCCTAAGAAACAAGATCTGAAAATGAGACAAAAGGAAAGAAGGAACAGGGGCAATACCGGCATCCATGGCAAGAGAACGGGGTGGGGATCGACTCCACCAAAGGAAATGGAGAGGAACGCCCCGAAGACGGAGATCCGCCGGAGCCCTCCCGCGGCGAGTGGAGGCTGGAGAGAGGAAGAGGAAAGAGGGGGCGAAGTGAATGGGTATGGGGGGGGGGGAGAAACCTCCCCCTGCCCCGACTTAACCCCCTGGTCCCGTCCCTCAGCGGTAGTACCGTGCTGGGGGGCGATAGTACCGCTCATGAGCGGTAGTACCGCGCACCACCAGCGGTAGTACCGCCCAGCACGCCATGGCAACCAAACCAACAAGGCTTTTGCTCGAAGGAACGACAAAAACGGCAAGAGAAATAAAAAGAGCCAGCAAAAAGACCAAGACACACCTCTTCAAACGAGGGCGGTGGCCGAGGCCACCTATGTTTGAGTCAAAAGGTATGGCGCTGCGAAGATTTTAACCTTGGGTCCATGACCAAAACTCGTCTTTGAAGCACAAGTACCATCAACAATGGCTAAAGTGAATGACTTGATCAATTTATGCATAATGGGGGGAGGGAGAGTTTATTGAAAGAACAACACTCCCCCTTTGTCCATGCCTACACCTAAACTAGACAACAAATTGAGCGTGGTAGGGTGTGCAAGGGATCAAGCCACATTGGGTGAATCAATGATATTTAGCTCATGCCTTAACTCGTGAAATCTTGCTTCATCCAAGGGCTTCGTGAAAATATCTGCAAGGTTGTTATGAGTGTTGACATAGTTGAGCTCGATCTCTCCTCGCCTAATGTGATCCCGGATGAAGTGATACCGAATCTCAATATGCTTCGTCTTGAAGTGTTGCACCGGGTTGAGAGAAATCTTGATGGCACTTTCATTGTCACACCAAAGAGGCACTTTGTCACAACTGACACCGTAATCCTTTAAAGTTTGCCTCATCCATAGGAGTTGTGCACAACAACTACCAGCGGCAACATACTCCGCCTCAGTGGACGAGAGAGACACACAACTTTGCTTTTTGGAAGACCAACTTACCAAAGAGCAACCAAGGAATTGGCACCCTCCGGAAGTGGACTTCCTATCCACTTTGTCTCCCGCCCAATCGGAATCCGAGTACCCTACAAGCTTGATGTTTGATCCTCTTGGGTACCATAAGCCAAAGTTTGGGGTATGAGCCAAATATCGAAAGGTTCGTTTGACCGCCACATAGTGACTTTCCTTAGGTGCGGCTTGAAACCGTGCACAAATTCCCACACTCAACATGATGTCCGGTCTAGATGCACAAAGGTAAAGCAAGGATCCAATCATGGAGCGATATACCTTTTGATCCACCACTTTACCATTGGGATCTAAGTCAAGTTGGCACTTGGTGGGCATTGGAGTGGAGGCTGGCTTGACGTCACTTAGCTTGAATCTCTTGAGCATGTCTTGAGTGTATTTGTACTGATTGATGAAGGTTCCTTCTCTTCTTTGCTTCACTTCGAACCCTAGAAAGAACTTCAACTCTCCCATGGAGGACATCTCGAACTTTGAGGTCATGAGAGCGGCAAATTCCTCATTGAAAGCTTTGTTAGGGGAACCAAAGATAATATCATCAACATATAATTGGCACACAAACAACTCCCCTTTGACCTTCTTAGTAAAAAGAGTGGGGTCGATTAGCCCAACTTCAAAACCACGGTCTTGTAGCAACTCGGTAAGGTGGTCATACCACGCACGTGGGGCTTGTTTAAGGCCATAGAGTGCCTTATCAAGTTGATACACATGATCGGGAAAGTAGGGATCCTCGAACCCGGGTGGTTGCTTGACGTAAACCAATTCATTAATAGGACCATTAAGAAAAGCACTCTTCACATCCATTTGTTGTAACTTAAAGTTATGATGAGAAGCATATGCAATCAACATGCGAATGGATTCAAGACGAGCAACGGGAGCAAAGGTTTCACCGTAGTCGATACCCTCAACTTGGGAGTAGCCTTGTGCTACCAAACGAGCCTTGTTGCGAATGATAATCCCATGGGCATCTTTCTTGTTCTTAAATATCCACTTGGTTCCTATGACATTGTGATTCCCAGTCGGTCTTGGCACCAATCTCCACACTTTGTTGCGCTCGAAGTTGTTGAGTTCTTCATGCATGGCATTGAGCCAATCCGGATCTTCTAGTGCTTCATATACCTTGTGGGGTTCCACACAAGAGACAAACGCATGATGCTCACAATAATTTGCTAATTGTCTACGAGTGCTTACCCCCTTTCTTAAGCTTCTAAGCACATTCGTCATGAGATGATCCTTGGTGGAGAGCTTGGAAGCAACCTTGGCGGCACGACGCTCTAATTCCTCCTCGAGGGTGAGACGAGGAGTGGTCACTTGATCATCTTGAGCGTCGTCTTGGGCTTGTTCTTGTACTTGAACTTGCTCGAAGGAGAGAACTTGACCTTGGGCATCACTTGATGTGTCAACACCGTTTTAAGCGTGATCTTGCCCTTGGTCATGTTCTTGAGGATGAGGGCCTTCATGTTGTTCTTCGGAAGCGTGTGGGCCTTGGGTTGGTGATGGCTCCACTTCAGTGGAGCTTTGTCCTTCTCCTTCGGCCACAAGGGGTTACTCAATGGGTAGGATAAAGCCAACACCCATTCTTCTTATGGCTTGGGGAGGAATTTCATCACCTACATCACAAGTGCCACTTTGCTCCACTTGGGAGCCGTTATTCTCATCAAACTCCACGTTACACGTCTCCTCAATAAGTCCCGTGGATTTATTGAGGACACGGTAAGCATGAGAGTTTGTAGCATAGCCAACAAATATGCCCTCATAAGCTCTAGCCTCAAATTTAGACAACCGAACACCTTTCTTGAGAATGAAACACTTACACCCGAATACCCGGAAGTACTTGAGATTGGGCTTGTTACCGGTGAGTATCTCATATGGAGTCTTGTTCAAGCCCTTGCGGAGGTAGAGCCGATTGGATGCATGACACGTGGTGTTGATGGCTTCGGCCCAAAAGTTGTACGGAGACTTGAACTCCGCCATCATGGTCCTTGCCGCATCCATCAACGTCCGGTTCTTCCTCTCCGCAACACCATTTTGTTGAGGGGTGTAGGGTGCAGAATATTGATGCTTGATTCCCTCATCACTAAGAAATTCATCCAAGGTGTAGTTCTTGAACTCGGTGCCGTTGTCACTTCTTATTGTCAAGATCTTTGCATTGTGTTGACGTTGTGCTTCATTTGCAAAGTCAATGACGGTTTGTTGGGTCTCGCTCTTCCTCTTGAAGAAATACACCCAGGTGTACCTTGAGTAGTCATCCACAATCACCAAGCAATACTTTCTACCTCCAAGACTATCGAAAGATGGAGGGCCAAAGAGATCCATGTGAAGGAGCTCCAAAGGCCTCTTCGAATAAATGATCGTCGTGGGAGGGTGAGCCGTCTCATGTAGCTTTCCTTCGATACAGGCACTGCAAGCATGATCTTTAGCAAAACTAACATTCGTTAGTCCACAGACATGGTCCCCCTTGAGGAGACTTTGCAAAGATCTCATATTGACATGTGCTAAACGGCGATGCCAAAGCCATCCCACATCAACTTTAGCCATTAGGCACGTCGCGGTCTTAATGGGTCGCTCCGAAAAGTTAATCACATATAGACCGTTCTCGACATGCCCAACAAAGGCTACTTTAAGAGTCTTGCTCCACAAGAGGGCCACGGTATCAATATCAAAGAAAGTGGCAAAGCCCATGATTGCAAGTTGACGAACGGAAAGTAAATTGTATGCAAGGGACTCAATAAGCATGACCTTCTCGATCGTGAGATCATGAGAGATGACCACCTTGCCAAGTCCCAATACCTTAGAAGATGAGGCGTCACCCCACTCGACATTGGTGGGCATAGATGGAATCTTGTGCACGTCCACCACCAAGTCCTTGCTTCCGGTCATATGATTTGTAGCTCTGCTATCGAGCAACCATGATCCACCATCGAAAGCAAACACCTACAAGAGATCAATGCTTGGTTTTAGGTACCCATTTTGTAATGGGTCCTTTGATGTTAGTAACAAGGGTCTTTGGAACCCAAATAGACCATTCGATGTACTCATGAAGAGAACCAACAAATTTGGCATAAACATGCCCATCACTAGCACGGCATAACACATAAGAAGGATTAAAATCGCCGGTTTTGTTGGGGGGGGGGGGTGACATTGCCCTTCTTGACATTGTTCTTCTTCTTCTGCTCGGAGGCACTCTCTTCCTCCTTCACAAAGGTTTGCATGAGAGGAGGAGGTCGTTTGGTCTTGTCATTCTTCTTCTTGTTCTTAGAGTCGGGCACGTACCCAACCCCTTCCTTGGCCACAACCCCCTTTTGGTTGATCAAGAGATCGTTGAGGTTCTTCTTGCCTTGTATGCAAGTTGCAAGACCTCTCTCAAGTTGTCCTTTTAGCTTAGTGTTCTCCTCAACGAGATGCACATGCTCACAACACGGGTTACTAGCATTTGCATTATCAATTAACATCATACGAGGGAAAGTGGCTTTTTCCTTGGTTAGATTTACTTGAAGTTGATCATGAGACTCTTTGAGGCTAGCATGAGCACCCTTCAAGACCTTGTGAGCCTTGTCAAGTAGATCAAACTCCTCTTTGAGTCTAGCAAGATCAACCTCAAGTTCGGCCTTCTCGGAGTTTAGCACATGAGAAACTACGAGGACATGATCATAATCTTTCTTTAACTTAGCATGATCAACGTTGTGTGACCCCTCAAGAGCCAAACGTAGACCACGCTCTTCCTCAAGAGCATTGGAAAGATCTGAAATCTCATCGGCATAGTCACGACTATGCCCTTCCATCTTAGTGATGGTGTCTTCGTGAGCCTCGATCATGTCATTGGCTTCATCAAGTTGTTCCAAGAGAGCAACAAAGTGCTTCTTGGATTTTCCCTTGAGTTTGCCCATAAAGGCCTCAAACTCGTTAGCCTCCACATTAGCTCCCTCAAGTTCATTAATGCTATCCATCAGAGAAGGATGATTAATGATGGTAGTTTTGATGTTGGGGGTTACCTTGTTGGTGGCTTTAGCTATGAGGCACTTGGCAGTGATGCTCTCATTGGGTGAGTCGAAGAGAGACACCCGTGACGTCGTCGCAATGGCAACGGAGGCCATGGCAACCGACTCATCATCTTCATCATCGTCATCATCCTCATTGTACTCTTCTTGCACAACCAAAGCCTTGGGAGGAGTCTTCTTGGAGAAGTTGTTCTTGTTGGGGAACGACATGGCCTTGTCCTTTCGGATGAGCTTGCCACCATTGTGTTACACCCTCGATGCGACTATAGCTCCCACGTGTCGAGGCACGACTTAGAGATATAATCGCATTGAAGGAATATGTCGCAAGTTAGGCAATCTTCACAACATCCCATGATATAAATAATAAAGTGGAGATAACATAGTTGGCTTACACTTGCCACGTCAATCAAGTACATAAATAACATTACATCATCCAAACACTCGTGGCCCGACTACGGCGCCAAAATAAAAGAGAACCCAACATGCGACAACGGTCCCGTTCACCCCCAACTGGGCACCACTACTGATCATCGGGAAAGGAAACATAGTAACATTGAGAGTCTTCATCGAACTCCCACTTGAGCTCATACGCGTCTGCTGGAGCGGAATCATCAGGCCCTGCATCTGGTGTAATAGTAATCTGTGAGCCACAGGGACTCAGCAATCTCGCACCCTCGCGATCAAGACTATTTAAGCTTATAGGTAAGGCAAGGGTAAATATAAGTGGAGCTGCAGCAAGCGACTAGCAAGTATGGTGGCTAACTTATTCGCAAAAGAGAGCAAGAAGAGGAGGCAAAGCGCGAGCGAGAAACTAAAGAGCAACCTGCGCAAACATTACTCCAACACCGTGTCCACTTTCCGGACTCCGCCGAGAAGAGGCCATCACGGTAACACACTCAGTTGATTCATTTTAATTAATTAAGGTGCAAGTTATCTACAACCGAACATTAACAAATTCCCATCTGCCCATAACCGCAGGCACGGCTTTCGAAAGTTCAAATCCCTGCAAGGGAGTCGCAACTTAGCTCATGATAAGCTCTCACGGTCAACGAAGGAATAGACCTCCTCCCAAGACGTTCCGATCAGACTCGGTATCTCGGTAATTCAAGACACTTCGACAGGTTAAAACAAGACCAGCAACACCGCCCAAATGTGCCGACAAACCCCGATAGGAGCTGCACATATCTCTTTCTCAGGGCACACTCAGATTGTCTTAGGTACGGGTAGGCCAGCCCAGAGTTGCCCCTGGTGGCCACTGGCAGCTGACAGGTGGGCCAACACTCAGAGGAGCACTGGCCCGGGGGGGTTTAAAATAAGATGACCCTTGAGTCTGCAGAACCCAAGGGAAATAAAAGGCTAGGTGACGAATGGTAAAACCAAGGTTGGGAATTGCTGGAAAAGCTTTAATCAAGGCGAAATATCAAGGGGTTCCCATTATAACCCAACCGCATAAGGAACGCAAAATCTGGGAACATAACACCGATATGACGGAAATTAGGGCGGCAAGAGTGGAACAAAACACTAGGCGAGAGACCGAGACTTCCACCCTTTACCAAGTATATAGATGCATTAAGATAACATGGCAATATAATGATATCCCAACAAGTAAATAAATGTTCCAACAAGGAACGACCTTCAATCTTCACCTGCAACTAGCAACACTATAAGAGGGGCTGAGCAAAGTGGTAACATAGCCAATCAACGGTTTGCTAGGACAATGGTGGGTTAGAGGTTTGACATGGCAATTTGGGAGGCTTGCAAGCAAATGGTAGGCATCGTAGCAATGGCATAGCAAAAGAGCGAGCAAGCTAGCATAGCAAAGATAGTAGTGATTTCGAGGGTATGATCATCTTGCCTGCACAGTTGTCAGAGTTGACTGGATCCTCGAAAGCAAACTCAACGGGCTCCTCGTTAGCGAACTCGTCTCCCGGCTCTACCCAAACAAGACAAACAAGCAACAAGGATACAATCAACCACGTGCAAACTCAAACAACACAGTGCAAAGATGATATGCTATGCGGGATGCGATGCGGGATGCAAAATGCAAGATATGACAGGAAATGCATGAACCTGGCCTCAACTTGGAAAACTAAGTGTGCCACTGGAAAGATGAGATGAAATCGCTTGAAAACGATATAAAGAATGCCGGAATCGGAGTTACGGTTTGGAAATGGCAAGCGATTCAAAAATGACACCGGTCTGCGATTTACAGCAAGTAGGCATCTAAATGCAATGAGATGAACATGCTAAAGCAACCAAACACGACAACAAAATACATGGCAGGGATGCACACAAGATGCTTAACAAAAGTCTAGCACTGATCCACGGCCAATTCATCCATTAACAGGTTCAAACGAGCATGGCAAAAATGCATATGGCAAACAGATCTCAGACTTAGTGAAATTAACACTTGTCTGGAATTTCGGATCAAGTAGCCCTCTTCGGAGCAACAAAACTACATGCTACAGGACCTGAACATGGCAAAGTAAAGCATGGCATGGAGCTACTCAAAGAGCTTAACAAAAGTCCCTTAGTGACCTTGAGCCAAAAGGGATCAGAAAATACAATTGCAAGCAAGTGAACATAGCAAAAACATAATCAGTTTTCAGACTTGGTGAAAAACTGACACATGCTGAAATATAACTCAAGTAGGCATGTTTACGAGCTCGATGCAGTCACTACGGTGCAAGTCATGGCAAGACAAGCATACACCCATCAAGAAGGCACAAAATGCAATCTAGTCATGGCAAGAACAATAGCATAGCATGCACGGATCAACTACAACATCATGGGCGGCGGCTGGAGGTCCGGCGGGCGGTGCGGGCCGAGGGGGGGGGGCTGGGCTGCGGCGGGCCCGCGCGGCGGGGAGGCGCGGCGATGTGGGCGCCCGGGCGGACGAATCCCGGGGCGCCACGTGGCAGCGGACAGCGGACCGGACATGTCCGTCGGCAAGAATTTTGTCCGGCGGCGCGCGGTGCTGAGATCTAGGGTTAGGGACGAGGGAGAGATCCGGATTTGGAGGGGGTGTTTAAATAGGCATAGAGGGAGCTAGGAGAGTCTAAATGAGGTGCGGTTTTCGGCCACGCGATCGTGATCAAACGCTCTAGATGATGGAGCAGAGTTAGGTGGGTTTTGGGCCAAATTGGAGGGGTGTTGGGCTGCAACACACACGAGGCCTTTTCGGTCCCTCGGTTAACCGTTGGAGTATCAAACGAAGTCCAAATGATACGAAACTTGACAGGCGGTCTACCGGTAGTAAACCAAGGCCGCTTGGCAAGTCTCGGTCCAATCCGGAAATGTTTAATCCCCACACACGAATGAAAGCTAGAAATGGCCACCGGAGGAGAACGAAGCGCCGGAATGCAAAACGGACAACGGGGAAAATGCTCGAATGCATGAGACGAACACGTATGCAAATGCAATGCACATGATGACATGATATGAGATGCATGACAGCGATAACAACACACGGAGACAAAGACCCGAACCCGAGGAAATAAAATATCTTAACGCCGGAAACGACAAGAGTTGGAGTACAAATTGGGAAAGTTACATCCGGGGTGTTACAACACTCCACCACTACTAAAGGATCTCGTCCCGAGATCTAGGACTGAAAGAACGCCGGGTATTCAGAACGGAGGTGATCCTCACATTCCCAGGTAACTTCATGGTTGGAATGGTGTGACCACTTGACTTTGAGAAATTTGATTGACTTGTTGTGAGTCTTGCGTTCAGTCTCTTCAAGAATAGCAACTGGGTGCTCACGATAGGAGAGATCTTCTTGGAGCTCAATGTCCTCCAAGTTGACGGTGCGGTCAGGAGTCTTGAAGCACTTTCGAAGCTGAGAGACATGGAACACGTCATGAACATTTGCAAAGTTTGAAGGAAGCTCGAGTTGATAGGCGAGGTCGCCTCTCTTGCTAACAATCTTGAAAGGTCCCACTTATCTGGGGGCAAGCTTCCCTTTGATACCGAAGCGACGAGTACTTTCATAGGAGAGACGCGGAGGTAAACATGATCTCCAATCTCGAAAGCCAAATCACGGTGCTTACTATCATAGTAGCTCTTCTGGCGGGATTGGGCTGCTTTGAGGTTATCTCGAATGACTTTGCACATTTCTTCTGCCTCTGTGATTAAGTCATTACCCAAAAGCTGACGTTCACCAGTTTCAGACCAGTTGAGAGGGATACGACACTTCCTGTCATACAGAATTTCAAATGGGGCCTTACCTGAACTTGCTTGAAAACTGTTGTTGTAGGAGAATTCAGCATAAGGAAGACAATCCTCCCACTTCATGCCGAAGGAGATCACACAAGCCCTGAGCATATCTTCAAGAATCTGGTTGACACGCTCGACTTGACCGCTAGTTTGAGGATGGAAAGCTGTGCTGAAGCGGATGTTAGTGCCCATGGCCTTCTGAAAAGAATCCCAAAACTTCGAGGTAAAGATTCTGCCACGGTCTGAAGAGATCATTTGTGGAATACCGTGCAGAGAGACAATGCGAGAGGTATAGAGTTCCGCCAATTGAGCTACAGTGATCGACTCTTTGATAGGCAGAAAATGAGCCACTTTGGTGAGTTTGTCGATGATAACGAATATAGCATCATTGCCACGCTTGGACTTTGGAAACCCAGTTACGAAGTCCATTTCAATGTGGTCAAACTTCCATTCTGGAATGGCAAGAGGTTGGAGGAGACCTGCTGTCCTTTGGTGTTCTGCCTTCACTCTTCTGCAGACATCACATTCATTCACGAATTGAGCGATCTCGCGCTTCATTCTAGTCCACCAATATGCCTGCTTGAGGTCCTGATACATCTTCGTGCTCCCAGGGTGGATGGAGAGGAGAGAATTGTGAGCCTCGTTCATGATCACTTTAAGGAGGTCACCTTTGGGTACAACAATACGATCCTCGAAGAAGAGAGTGTCCTTGTCATCAAGGCGGTAGCACTTGTACTTGGACTGACTCTTGGCAATCCCAATCGTCACCTTTTTCACCATAGCATCAAGAAGCTGGGCTTGGCGAATCTGGTCTTCTAAGGTAGGAGAGACTTGAAGGTTGGTGAGGAAACCTTGAGGAACAACTTGCAGGTTAAGTTTTCGGAAAGCTTCACAAAGCTCGGGTTGATAAGGCTTGAGAATCAGACTGTTGCAGTAAGCTTTCCTGCTCAAAGCGTCAGCAATCACATTGGCCTTTCCTGGAGTATACTCAATACTCGGATTATACTCTTGAATCATTTCGACCCATCGAGTTTGCCTGAGGTTGAGATTAGGCTGAGTGAAGATGTACTTGAGACTCTTGTGATCAGTGAAAATGTCCACTTTTCTTCCCAATAGAAGATGTCTCCAAGTCAAAAGAGCATGCACAACTGCCGCCAACTCGAGATCATGAGTGGGGTAGTTCTTCTCATTAGGCTTCAACTGGCGAGATGTATAAGCAACAACTTTCTTCTCTTGCATCAATACCGCGCCAAGACCTTGGAGAGAGGCATCACAAAAGACCTCGTACGGCTTGGATTCATCAGGTGGAGTCAGAACTGGAGCAGTGATCAATTTCTCTTTCAAAGTGTTGAAAGCAATATCACACTCCGGAGACCAAACGTACTTGACGTGCTTCTGGAGAAGATTTGAGAGAGGCTTCACGATCTTGGAAAAGTTTTCAATGAATCTTCGGCAATAGCTTGCGAGACCGAGAAAACTGCGGAGTTTCTTCACGTTCTGAGGAGGTTCCCAATTCACAATTGTAGATACCTTCTCAGGATTCACGGCAATGCCCTTGGCAGAGATGATATGACCAAGATAAAGAACCTCATCAAGCCAAAATTCACACTTGGAGAACTTGGCGTAGAACTTGTGTTCCCTGAGCTTATCGAGAACCAAACGCAAGTGCTTGGCATGATCTTCCTTGTTCTTGGAGAAAACCAAAATGTCGTCGAGATAGACCAAAAATGAAGTCATTGGTGTAGGCGTTGAAGATGAAGTTCATCATGCGAGAGAACGTCGAAGGAGCGTTGACGAGACCAAAAGACATGACAGTGTATTCATACGAACCAAAGCTTGTCCTGAAAGCTGTCTTGGGAATATCTTGCTCACGGATTCGAATCTGATGATAGCCCATACGGAGATCAAGCTTGGAGAATACTTGGGCACCTTTGAGTTGTTCGAACAGCTCATTGATGTTGGGAAGTGGGTATTTGTTCTTGATGGTCTTCTTGTTCACTGGACGGTAATCAACACAAAGTCGGTCCGTTCCATCCTTCTTCTTCACAAAAAGAACACCACAACCCCACGGAGAAGAACTAGGCCGGATGAGATCCATTTTCTCTTGAATATCGAGTTGCTTCTTCAGCTCCTTCAACTCTTCAGGTCCGAGCTTGTAAGGACGTTTGCACACAGGTTCCATGCCAGACTCAAGATCAATAACGAATTCAATTGCCGGTGCGGAGGCATTCCTGGAAGCTCTTCTGAAAAGACATCTTGATATTCGCAAACGACTGGAATTTGAGAGATAGCATCCAATTCACCCTTCTCATTGAGAGAAAACAGACGGATGGTATTATCCCGAGCGGCAAAGACAATTACATCCTCAGACGAATGAGTCAATTGAATCTGCCTGGCTGCACAATCAAGATGAGCCTTGTGCTTAGAAAGCCAATCCATTTCAAGAATAAGATCAATATCCGAGTCACCAAGAACCGTAGGAGAAGATAGAAACTTGTAGTCTCCCAAGGTGATAGTAACATCCGGAGCAATGGAGTTAGCATGCATGCGCTTACCGGGAGAGACAACTGCTAAAGGACTAGGCAACATTTGCAAAGGCAAACCATGCTTAGATGAAAACAGTCTCGAGATGAAACAATGCGATGCACCCGTGTCAAAAAGAACTTTTGCAGGAACATCGTTAACAGGAAGGTTACCCATGATGACATCTGACGAGTCCTCTGCCTGAGCTGCATTCATCAAGTTGACCTTGGCATGCTTGGGATTATGCTTGACCACAGCTGTACTTGCCGATCTGACAGGAGGAGGAGGAGGAAGACGCCTCTGGTTGAAACACTTGTTGGCATAGTGACCCTTCTGTTGGCACTTGTTGCACGTGACCTCTGAAAGCGGACGGTGATACGGAGCACTCGATCTTGGAGCTTGAGACGAAGTCTTGTTCTGAAAGCCAGGGTTGGATGGGTGGGAAGAACCACTGCCACCTTTGCTCTTCTGCTGATACGGCTGACGGAACGGAGGAGGAGGAAGCCAAAACTTCTGCTGCTTGGCCACTTGAGTAGAGGAAGAAGGAGTAACATCTCTGACTCGCTTCTTGGAAGCATCACACCTCAACTGAGCAGCCTCTTGCTTCAGTGCCATGTTGTAGAACTCATCGTATCTCAAGGGCTCAAAGAGGACAAAAGCTAGCTGAATTTCTTCTCTGAGACCACCTCTGAACTGGTATATCATGCTCTTCTCATCAGGCACGTCCTGCTTGGCAAAGCGGGCGAGCTTCTGGAACAACTTGTTGTAGTCATAGACAGACAAAGAGCCTTGCTTCAGATTGCGGAATTCCTCACGCTTGCTTTCAACCACGCTCTGCGGAATATGATGAGCTCGGAAATCTTGACGGAAATCATCCCAAGTGATAACACGTCCACCTCTGGAATCCTTGTACTGCTGGAACCATTCTGTAGCTTGATCTTTGAGTTGGAAGGATGCGAACTTGACAAAGTCCTCAGGCCTGACGTTACTGCACTCGAAATGCTTACACAGATCCGCAAGCCAATCGTCAGCATCGGTTGCCTCAACACAATTGCTGAAAGTCTTTGGCCCGTTAGCAAGGAACTGGTTGAGTGTAGCAAAGTGACTCTGATTGCTCCCTTGATTCCCTTGGTTGCCTTGATTGCGCTCTTGGAGAATTTGCATGATCAACTGTGTGTTTGCATTGGTTGCGGCCATCACAGCTTGCCATGCCTCTAGAGGAGGTGGAGGTAGTGGCGGATCAAGATTCGGAGTCGTGCGCGTTGGAGGAGCCATCCTGAAGAGGTTGACCACCATTAGCACATTGATAGACAATTATTGAAGCTGAATCCAACGGAATGAAAATTGCAACATATAGTCTTCACATCCGAACAAAATGAACGAATGCATTTCCTCTTGAAATGGTCACATATCCATAAATTGAGAAGCCGCGTAGAATTAAGGTAGAGAAATAAATCAACAAGGTACAGATCGAGAACAAATAATCGGTAAGAAATCCCAATCTCAAACCAATATCTGTGGAAGAAGAACTAGAGCTACTAGAATTCCCACCTATGAAACTCCCGAACCTTTCCGGTTATGCAATCAGGTGTTGGGGATACAGGGGAAGCATAATATCTCACCCAAACTAGCAAATCCTACATCCAGCTGTATCCATCCTTCAACACATAACCAAGAAAACTTCGGAAACCATCTACCTCAACCTTCGAAAAGCATCCGTTATACAAGTTATGGCGATACTCCCGAACTCCCGCCCCAGTACTGGGTGGTGTCGAGGTTATCTCACCAACGAACTGCATAAAAGAGATTTTCGATGTCGGCGTACTAAACTCAGGTATTCCAGAACTGCAACGATAAAATTATGATGACAACACCTCAGAGCTCAACTCCCCGGGACACTTCACTAAACCCCTGACAGGAGGCACCAAGACAATGTTCTCATCACAAAACCATCGGAACGATTCCAAGATACCCGCGTGATCCTAAAAATTTTTAGTGAAATTTGAGAAGAGAAGAGTCAAAACTCTACGTCAGGATGCCTTACCAGAGCGATGAGGAGACTGGGAAGTAAAAAGAATTCCTAAACTCTCCGATATATAATTCCTAAATGACTCAAAACATTTTTCTAGACACAACTCGGCCGCTAAAAACGATCAAGCAATGGGGCTCCTAAGGTCGGGGAAGGCTCTGATTACCAACTTGTAACACCCTCGATGCGACTATAGCTCCCACGTGTCGAGGCACGACTTAGAGACATAATCGCATTGAAGGCATATGTCGCAAGTTAGGCAATCTTCACAACATCCCATGTAATATAATAATAAAGGGGAGATAACATAGTTGGCTTACACTCGCCACGTCAATCAAGTACATAAATAACATTACATCATCCAAACACTCATGGCCCGACTACGGCGCCAAAATAAAAGAGAACCCAACATGCGACAACGGTCCCGTTCACCCCCAACTGGGCACCACTACTGATCATCGGGAAAGGAAACATAGTAACGTTGAGAGTCTTCGTCGAACTCCCACTTGAGCTCATACGCGTCTGCTGGAGCGGAATCATCAGGCCCTGCATCTGGTGTAATAGTAATCTGTGAGCCACAGGGACTCAACAATCTCGCACCCTCGCGATCAAGACTATTTAAGCTTATAGGTAAGGCAAGGGTAAATATAAGTGGGGCTGCAGCAAGCGACTAGCAAGTATGGTGGCTAACTTATTCGCAAAAGAGAGCGAGAAGAGGAGGCAAAGCGTGAGCGAGAAACTAAAGAGCAACCTGCGCAAACATTACTCCAACACCGTGTCCACTTCCCGGACTCCGCCAAGAAGAGGCCATCACGGTAACACACTCAGTTGATTCATTTTAATTAATGAAGGTGCAAGTTATCTACAACCGGACATTAACAAATTCCCATCTGCCCATAACCGCGGGCACGACTTTCGAAAGTTCAAATCCCTGCAGGGGAGTCCCAACTTAGCCCATGAGAAGCTCTCACGGTCAACGAAGGAATAGACCTCCTCCCAAGATGTTCCGATCAGACTCGGTATCTCGGTAATTCAAGACACTTCGACAGGTTAAAACAAGACCAGCAACACCGCCCGAATGTGACGACAAATCCCGATAGGAGCTGCACATATCTCTTTCTCAGGGCACACTCAGATTGTCTTAGGTACGGGTAGGCCAGCCCAGAGTTGCCCCTGGTGGCCACCGGCAGCTGACAGGTGGGCCAACACTCAGAGGAGCACTGGCCCGGGGGGTTTAAAATAAGATGACCCTTCAGTCTGCAGAACCCAAGGGAAAGAAAAGGCTAGGAGGCGAATGGTAAAACCAAGGTTGGGCATTGCTGGAAAAGCTTTAATCAAGGTGAAATATCAAGGGGTTCCCATTATAACCCAACCGCGTAAGGAACGCAAAATCCGGGAACATAACACCGATATGACGGAAACTAGGGCGGCAAGAGTGGAACAAAACACTAGGCGAGAGGCCGAGCCTTCCACCCTTTACCAAGTATATAGATGCATTAAGATAACATGGCAATATAATGATATCCCAACAAGTAAATAAATGTTCCAACAAGGAACGGCCTTCAATCTTCACCTGCAACTAGCAACGCTATAAGAGGGGCTGAGCAAAGCGGTAACATAGCCAATCAACGGTTTGCTAGGACAATGGTGGGTTAGAGGTTTGATATGGCAATTTGGGAGGCTTGCAAGCAAGTGGTAGGCATCGTAGCAATGGCAAGCAAAAGAGCGAGCAAGCTAGCATAGCAAAGATAGTAGTGATTTCGAGGGTATGATCATCTTGCCTGCACAGTTGTCAGAGTTGACTGGATCCTCGAAAGCAAACTCAACGGGCTCCTCGTTAGCGAACTCGTCTCCCGGCTCTACCCAAAGAAGACAAACAAGCAACAAGGATACAATCAACCACGTGCAAACTCAAACAACACAGTGCAAAGATGATATGCTATGCGGGATGCGATGCGGGATGCAAAATGCAAGATATGACAGGAAATGCATGAACCTGGCCTCAACTTGGAAAACCAAGTGTGCCACTGGAAAGATGAGATGAAATCGCTTGAAAACGATATAAAGAACGCCGGAATCGGAGTTACGGTTTGGAAATGGCAAGCGATTCAAAAATGACACTGGTCTGCGATTTACAGCAAGTAGGCATCTAAATGCAATGAGATGAACATGCTACAGCAACCAAACACGACAACAAAATACATGACAGGGATGCATACAAGATGTTTAACAAAAGTCTAGCACTGAGCCACGGCTAATTCATCCATTAACATGTTCAAACGAGCATGGCAAAAATGCATATGGCAAACAGATCTCAGACTTAAGTGAAATTAACACTTCTCTGGAATTTCGGATCAGGTAGCCCTCTTTGGAGCAACAAAACTATATGCTACAGGACCTGAACATGGCAAAGTAAAGCATGGCATGGAGCTACTCAAAGAGCTTAACAAAAGTCCCTTAGTGACCTTGAGCCAAAAGGGATCGGAAAATACAATTGCAAGCAAGTGAACATAGCAAAAACATAATCAGTTTTCAGACTTGGTGAAAAACTGACACATGCTGAAATATAACTCAAGTAGGCATGTTTACAAGCTCGATGCAGTCACTACGGTGCAAGTCATGGCAAGACAAGTATACACCCATCAAGAAGGCACAAAATGCAATCTAGTCATGGCAAGAACAATAGCATAGCATGCACGGATCAACTACAACATCAACGGCAAAATTGCAAACAAGTTGACAATCTGCCCAGATTCACAAAGTAGTAAAAGTAGAGCTCGATTGACTCAAGCTAGGGTGCTCCATAATTGCAAACAAAGACATGGATGGATACAGCACTACAATATTAACAAAACTACCTTACTGATCATCCTCAAAAGAGGCACGGATCACTAGAAAATAACATGAACATATGGCATCATGAGATAAACAGCTCCAGGACTTAGAGAAATTACTAAGTCTCTGAAAACAGAATTAGCAAGTGCACCACTTTGCAAGCTTGCACTAGTCACCACTCACATCCTAAAAATACATGGGTTGCACCTCTGGAAAGATGACAAAACCCTTAACAAAACATATGTAGAACTCACGGGCATATCATGCAGACATTAATCATGGCAAAAATGATAAAAGCTAAACGGAGTAGCAGATCTGACAATTATCTCAAGTAGCCCTCTTCTAACAGCATTTCAGGCATCAAGATGAGCTCAAATGAAAATTATGCAATGGAATGAAATGATGTACTCTCTGAGATGAATATTTTCATATGCTATATGCATGAATCGGAGCTACGGATGCAAAGTTACGGAGCAGCGAACATGAGCACTTGGACTGAGAATTTCGGGACTTGGTGAAAAAAAACGACATAGGGTTAGGGTTTACTGTTCACGCCAGATCTAGATCGGGGTCGCACGGAGCACGAGGTTCGTCGGCCGGAGGAGAAACTCGCCGGAGGAGGGGGGCTCGTCGGTCGGACCCGAGGGAGAGGAGGAGGCGGCGGACTCCGGGGTCGGCGGTGGCGGGCGCGGCGGCTGGATGCGGCGGCGCCGGCGATGGCGCGCGGGGCGGCCGGGCCGGGGTCGAGGCGGCGCCGGCGCAGCGGAGCGGCGGTCGCCGACGAGGAGCTTCGGGCGGGCGGCGGCTGGAGGTTCGGCGGGCGGTGCAGGCCGGGGGGGCCCGACCTGGGCTGCGGTGGGCCCGCGCGGCGGGGAGGCGCGGCGATGTGGGCGCCCGGGCGGACGAATCCCGGGACGCCACGTGGCGGCGGACGGCTAATTTTGTCCGGCGGCGCGCGGTGCTGAGATCTAGGGTTAGGGACGAGGGAGAGATCCGGATTTGGAGGGGGTGTTTAAACAGGCATAGAGGGAGCTAGGAGAGTCCAAATGAGGTGCGGTTTTCGGCCACGCGATCGTGATCGAACGCTCTAGATGATGGAGCAGAGTTAGGTGGGTTTTGGGCCAAATTGGAGGGGTGTTGGGCTGCAACACACACGAGGCCTTTTCGGTCCCTCGGTTAACCGTTGGAGTATCAAACGAAGTCCAAATGATACGAAACTTGACAAGCAGTCTACCGGTAGTAAACCAAGGCCGCTTGGCAAGTCCCGGTCCAATCTGGAAATGTTTTATCCCCACACACGAATGAAAGCTAGAAATGGCCACCGGAGGAGAACGAAGCGCCGGAATGCAAAACGGACAACGGGGAAAATGCTCGAATGCATGAGACGAACACGTATGCAAATGCAATGCACATGATGACATGATATGATATGCATGACAGCGATAACAACACACGGAGACAAAGACCCGAACCCGAGGAAATAAAATATCTTAACGCCGGAAACGGCAAGAGTTGGAGTACAAATTGGGAAAGTTACATCCGGGGTGTTACACATTGTCTTCCCTCTTTTCATACGGGCATTCCGCAACGAAATGACTCACGTTGCCGCAATTGTAGCAAGTCCTTACACGTTGCTTGCCCCTCGTGCCACTCGAGTTGTTTTTGCTAAAGTTTGGCCTCGAGTTTTTCTTGCTCCAAAATTGCCTGAAAGCAAGTGCCATGTGTTCATGATATGCATACTTCGTATCTTCGGGGTTGCTCTCCTCTTCTTCCTCTTCTTCTTCTTCCACGGTGAGCTTGGCCTTCAATGCAAGGTTAGGCTTCTTTGCCCATTGAGAATGGAGCACCGCATTGTCGGCAGTCTTGTCCAAAATGTTCATGGCCACAAACTTATCCAACACTTCGCTTGAGGTCAAAGTGTGGAAGTCCGGTCTTTGACGAATGACGGAGGACATGGCCTTGTGATAGGGCATCATTGCCTTGAGAAATTTGCGCTTGATCCAATTGTCATGCGTGTCCTTGCTCCTGTGATCTCGTAGTGAGACCGCGAATTTGGTTACTCTCCGATAAAGCTCACGAGGTTCTTCATCTTCTTTCATTGCAAACTCATCGGCCTCATCTTGTACCACTTCATAGTTGGAGCGTTGAATGCTTGTGCTTCCCCGGTAGAGAGAGACAACACAATGCCATGCATCTCTGGCCAAGGCGAAGGGACAAAGATGAGGTAGGTCTTCGGATGGAATTGCATCTTGAATGATGAAGAGAGCATTCTCATTGAATTGATTGTCCGCGGCTTCTCGAGGAGTGAAGTTGCTTGGATCATATGGATAGAAATCTTCTTCAATGATTCTCCAAAGGTTAGTGTTCACATGATTTAAGTGACGTTTAAAGCGGTAAACCCAAGAATCAAAATCCTCATTTTTCATAATCTTAGGGGGAGGACCGGCATGATTCAAATGAGTGGAAGGAACCTGTCCACCATAAACAAGTGGTGGTTCCACATGGGCAAAGATGCCGGTGCCATTCTTACCACTAGAAGAAGGAGCCTTTTCACTACTAGCTTCCCCCTTGTCGGGGATAGCATCCGTCACCTTGTTGGCGGGGTCACCCACTTTCAACGGTGCGGTGAATAGTTTAAACCCCTCAAGAAATTTAGTAAACATGCTTTCAACTTCGGTCGTCATGGAGTTTTTCAATGTCTCCAAGGCCACATTGAACTCCTCACGAGAGACCGAGATTCCCCCATCGCCCGTAGACGAGATCGGGTTCACACCGGAGTGTTCCTCCACACCGTCTACGGTATCATACATACTCTTTGGATGGTAAAGTCCTTAATAAAGAGACGAGGTTCTGATACCAATTGAAAGGATCGATATGGTTGACTAGAGGGGGGGGGTGAATAGGCAACTACCAATTTTTACTTTTCTTTACCAAATTAAACTTTGCATCAAAGTAGGTTGTCTAGATGTGCAACTAGGTGAGCAACCTATATGATGCAATAACAACAAGCATACAAGCAAGCAAGGGAAGAAACACTAAAGAGCTTGCATAAGTAAAGGTAAGAGATAACCAAGAGTGGATCCGGTGAAGACGAGGATGTGTTACCGAAGTTCCTTCTTTTTGAGGGGAAGTACGTCTCCGTTAGAGCGGTGTGGAGGCACAATGCTCCCTAAGAAGCCACTAGGGCCACCGTATTCTCCTCACGCCCTCACATAATGCGAGATGCCGTGATTCCACTATTGGTGCCCTTGAAGGCGGCGACCGAACCTTTACAAACAAGGTTGGGACAATCTCCACAACTTAATCGGAGGCTCCCAACAAGACCACGAAGCTTCACCACAATGGACTATGGCTCCATAGTGACCTCAACCGTCTAGGGTGCTCAAACACCCAAGAGTAACAAGATCCGCTAGGGATGGGTGGGGGAATCGAAAATCCCTTGGTGGAAGTGTAGATCGGGGCCTTCTCAACCACTCCCGAGCAAATTAACAAGTTTGATTGGCTAGAGAGATAGACCGGGCGAAAATGGAGTTTGGAGCATTTAATGGAGTTTGAGCAATAAATGGAGCTTGGGGGAGGAAGAGGTAGGTCAAAGAGAAGAAGGGGACTCCCTTTTATAGTGGGGGCAACAATCCAACCGTTGCCCCCCACCAACCAGCCCCGCACAGGGAGGTACTACCGCTGAGAGGGGGCGGTACTACCGCCAGGACAGCGGTACTGCCGCGCCAGCCAGCGGCACTGCCGCGCAGAGGAGACTAGTAGGAAAGGACCCAACCGCGGTACTACCGCGGTGGTAGGGACGGTACTACCGCTCCTAGAACGGTACTACTGCCTCTACAACCGCGACTAGTGCTGCAAAACCCGACACAAGAAAAAGACCTCTCGAATCGAGGCGGTAGGAGCCAGACTGCCCAGCGGTACTACGGCAGCGGGGTCACGGGCGATACTACTGCTGTGGAGCGGTACTGCCGCTTGTGACCCTTCGGCCGTACTACCGCTAGCAGTGCGGTACTACCGCTGGGGCGCAAAAGAGAGAGAGAGAATCTCTCAAAGATGCTGAGGACGAGGCGGAGGTGCCAGGCACCCCAGCGGTACTACTACTGTGGAGCCACGGGTGGTACTACCGCTGTGGAGCGGTACTGCTGCTTGTGGCTCCTCAGCGGTACTACCGCTGGGTTGCGCGGTACTACCGCTTGGACCCAGACAGGACAAGGAAGAGAGGAGAGATCTCTTCAATGGAATGGAGACGCTCGGAGGGTGAGAAGCTGATGTGTACGTGATGATTCCACCCATGCAATACCCCAGCGGACCCCCTTTTGATAGTACGGTGCCCTCTACGCAACTAGTCCACCGAGAAAGAAACGAAAAAGCTACACCGTCTTGAAATACACTCCGAGGGGAAGAAAGCGTCTCGTGCCAGGGAAGAATGTGTGAATTATTCAAAACACAAGATTAGTCCGCAAACATGTTGTCATCAATCACCAAAACTACCTTGTGAGAGATATGCCGTAACAACCGGCATTTTTGGGTTTTTGCAGAACTCAATTTTCTACATCCGCGTTTCTGTTAGACGATCCAAACAAGAATTTAGGTTGTTACAACAGAAATCGAATCTAAGGAGAACCAGTTTTACATAACCTCCATATCCAAACAATCTCTTAGGGCAATGTACAATGGTGCTATCTTAGGAGTGCTACGTCGGATAAATGATAAGGTGGAGGAGAGAGACCTCACAAGAGAAGGCTTGTCTTCTCTTATTTAAGATAAGACAAGAGATGATCTCTTAGCACAATACGTGTCACCACATTTTTAGGAATTGCTAGTTATTGAAGATAAGGCTAAGAGATGACCCATTGTAGACATTTTTCTTTGTCATCTATAAATTACATGCAAAACTTAAAATGAGACTATCTTATCAACCATTGTACATGCCTTTAAAATCTTCATGCCATTGCCACGGCGGTAGTAACCAGGCATTGCTGAGCGTACACGTGTCCATGACCCACCTGTCAACGCCCGTACATTTAGCACTTCCTCCGCATCCGCAAAAGAAAAAGAAGACCATAGACCCCGCAGCTCTAGGGGCGATCAAAACAGTTCGTTCAAAACAAAGGAGAAAAGCTGCGGCACTGGACTGATCGGCGCCGTCCGTTCCGTGGCCGCCATGCTATTTATACACCCCCACCCCTTCGCCCTACCACACCACCACGTACAAGCACCTTCCTTCTTCCCACCCCAAACCAACCGGCCGGCTTCTCCATCTGCTATTTCGTTTCGTTTTGATTCTTTGGTTCTGCACCTGCTGATTTGATGTTTCTCTTGCGATCAATGGTTTGTTTTTCTTGAACCGAGTCCTCTCCTTGAGCCGGTGAAGGCGATAGGAGCGTCGCGCGTGCGTGCCTGATCTCGAGTGCCGATCGAGGCAGCTTTTCTTTGCTCTTGGACTACGTTTTGTTCTCTTGGAACATCTCTTCAGATCAGATCAGGGGCCTTGTGTGGCTGATCGATGAGCACTTGCTGCAAGATCTTTCTTCTTTCCCTGTTCTTGTGGTGCTCTTGCGATTTCAACTTTCTTTTTACCGCCAAGGCAACGTACGGGCGTGGAGATGAGGTCCAAGTCTAACACTCACGTGCGGCTCATGTTCCAGATCGTTTGTTCTGTATTTTTCTTGAGTTTTTCCGTCCGGAATGCCGCGCTCATCCGCGGCAATGCTTTCCCTTATATAGCCTGTTCCTCGCGACCGTCCGCCGATGAGGATGCATGTATTTGCAGATGTGCTACGCACAAGTGACAGCAATAAACATTTCACAATCTGAGGCGCCGTCTTTTCTCAACCTGTTCGTTTACTTTCTTTTGGATCAAGTGATAGCAAGACGGCGGGCGTGGAGATGGGGTCCAAGAACAGGTTCGTCTGCACGTCCGCGCGCCTCGCGTTCCAGATCTGGGTACGTTTCACCGTTTAGTCACTGTTGCTCTTGGGGTTTCTCCGTACCCGAGGCTCTACTGCTACGTTACTTTTGGTTCGCAATGGTCTCGGTGTGTTTCTTGCGACCATATATACATCCGCCGATGACGACGCATATATTTGCAGATGTGCTGCGCACAAGTGATAGCAATTCATTAATTTCTTCATCTGAGGCGCTAGCTAGACACATTTTGTTCTGATTTTTCGTTTGGATTTAGTTGGGTGCACGTGCCGCATGATCATCTTCTCTCCGCTGGCAACATCCATGATAACTACTCTCTCCGTTTCTAAATATAAGTCTTTGTAAAGATTTTATTATAAACTACATACGGAACAAAATGAATGAATCTACATTTTAAAATGCATCTACATACATTCGTATGTGATTCATAATGAAATCTCTTCAAAAACTTATATTTAGAAACGGAGGGAGTACTGTAGAATGTCTACACCTCTACTGAGGCATGCACACGTACGGGTGGATTTTTTCTTGTTTGAGATAACAAGTTCTTCCAGCTCGTACAATATCGTTGTCTTTTTGGTGCCGTTGCTCGATGATCGATGCTAGATCAGTGAGGGCCGGTTGTTGGATCCCCGGCCAGATCTCTCTCTATCTCTCAGCGACGAGCACCTGGAACAGCACACGGGAACTAACACAGGAGATTTTTGTGCCGCGTAACTGCTTTGGGCTTTTTTTATCTGTTTAAAACATATCTAGATGCGACATAATTATGTCACATCTAACCTAATGTCCACTATTTTTATGGTCTTTTTTTATTTCTTTTTTTTGTTTCTTATTATTGTGTTATTTGTGAAAACTTAGATATAACATTCTTAAAAAATATCTAGATGTAAATTCGACAAACTGTTTCTTTTTCTCTTCTTATTTATCCCTGGAGGCCAAGCTCATCGTTACACGCATAACTAACCCTTAGAAAAAACTCACCTGGCGCGAGCTCGATCTGATCGTGCCATCCCGATCCGAGTCTGGCGGGTGACCAAATCAACGAGAAACAAAAGATGACTCAGCGTGAACTTCGGACGTCTCAGTTAGTCAGGGCTACATGCAATCAGACGTCGAAGATAAACATGCATGCACGACTCTACGAGTGAATTGCAAAAGACATTTACACTTAAGTCAAGGTTTGCAGAAACCACACATTTACGGAATTGTACCAAAAACACTAATTTTTTTCATAATTTTTTGCAAAAAAACACTGGTTGCTTGTTTGGTCCGTTTTAAGTACGTTTATGACATGGAGGACCCGTTTTTGCTGACATGGCGTAACGGTTCACAGGCGACGCCGTTAGACAGACGGTTTTACCCCAACACCTTTTTTGAAAAAAATTAAAAAGCAATCGGGTCCTTGGCCCTGAAAATAAAGGGTTAATTATCCTTTTGCCCTCAGTGGTGTCCATGTGCTCAGTTTTGCCCTCAGATGCGAATTAATTGTCCTCAGTTTTGCCCTAGTCCGAGCACAACAACTATGACGAGGCCAAACGGCCACATTTGAGTCCATTCCGTCCGCCGGCGTTAGTGGTTGTGGGTCCGGAGCTTACATGTGGGACCGCGTGGACGTGGGTCCGGAGCTGACATGTAGGCCCGTGCAACTAAATCCCCAAATCATTCTAGCTCACACCGATCCGCCCGGTCGGCTGTCCTGCGCCGCCGCCACTTGCGTCGCGGCCAGCACCTGCCCCGCCACCAGCTGCACGGCCTGCTCCGTCGCTACCTCGTTGCGCCTCTCCACGGCTACCTGTGACGCCCACCACCTTCCCGCGACGCCACGGGTGGGGCGCCCGCCACCTGCTCGATCCGCGGCGCGGCCTCCTTTCGTGCGCCCGGCCGGAGCGCTCAAAGGTGGGGGGCTGCTGGAGCTATTTGAACTAGGAGGAAGAACCCTAGGGCGAAATGGTGAGCAGCGGCGAATCCGGAGTATTTGGCGAGGCAGGCATCGGGCCGGAGATCCGCCGCGTCCACGACTGGGTTCCCGAGGGGTAAGTCTCCCCTCTTGTTTAGATTGAGTTTAGTTGTGCATTTGAACACTCGATTCGAGTAGATTTGCCCAATTAGTGTACTGATTGCGTCTCTGTTTTTCGCCGGTTAGGATGGAGTTGCGATTTGCTTTCATGGTGCACATTAGAAGGGACCGGTACATGTTCGATGCAAAGGATAAGAAGAAATACCAAGTAGGTTTTGATTATTGGTTGCCAATGGCTAGTAATTGGAGTTTCAGACAATTTGGGGAGGTAGTTTGTAGCCAATATCCTTGGGGTTTGCTTGATGAAGTGGTATACAAATACTATGATGGGGAAAAGAATTGGGTGACAGTTAGTAATGATGAAGAGCTAGCTACCATGTTTGTTAGGCATAAAGAGAAAGATAATTTTCATGTGAGGCTGCAAGTTGATGTGCTTGAGCAGGCATTTAGACCTAGGATGGCGGGTGCAACATCTCGGGGAGAACCAAGTCGTCGTAATGGCATCTCTAGCCAGAACAGTTCTGTTGGTGCACGGCGACGTGGTGGCTCGACAAGTGTGGGCAACAGTAGTAGGGTCCCCCTTGAAGTGGAGCCTGATGGCTACAATTCTGGGGTTGATGAAGAGAAGCTATATTCTGATGTTATTCGGAATTTACGATGGGCACCTCGGACTGAAAACCAAGATGAGGCTCACAATGCAGTCTGTGTGGATGATGACGTGATGGGTGAGGACGAAGACCTTGCAGCTGTTGAATGGGACCCTTTGAACCCTCATATGGAAGAAGGTACAGTTTTTGCATCCATGAATGAGTGTAGAAATGCACTTGTGACATACTGCATCAAGGTAGAATGTACTTTCAAAGTTGACAAGAGCGATCAAGTACGTTACAGAGTGCACTATCCGACTGAAGGTTGTCCATGGAGGCTGATTGCATCTAAAATGCAGAATATCACTAATGTTCAAGTCAAAGTGAACCCTTTTAAGCACACATGGCAGGAATCAACCCTTAGGAATGATACAATCAGTAGAGCCAAGTCAAGATGGGTGGCAGAAGAAGTAAAGAAGTGGGTGAAAGAAAACCAGCAAGTGGGTCCAAAGGAATTGCAGAAGAACATCAAAGATAAGTTCAAGATAGATTTACCATGTATGGGGTTGTTCAATGGTAAACAACATGCTATGGATTTTATTTATGGTAACTGGAACGAAAGTTTTCAATTGTTGTATTCATTCAAAGGTGAAGTGGAGAGGACAAGCCCAGGTAGTATTATAGATATTAATCACCACACCGTGGAGTACACATTCAGGGGAGTGACAAAGACCAAGGAATGCTTTAGGAGGGTTTTTGTCTGCTTTGAGGCTTGTCGCCGGGGTTTTTTGGCAGGCTGCAAGCCTTATTTGGCTATTGATGCCACTTTTCTCACAGGGAGGTTTAAAGGACAGTTAGTAGCAGCTTGTGCAGTTGATGCACATAGTTTTGTATTTCCAGTTGTCTATGGTGTGCTGGTGACAGAGTCTGAGGAGAGATGGACTTGGTTTTTGCATAATCTCCGCCGGGCTATTGCATATCCCAATGGGTTGGTCATTCATACAGATGCCTGCAAAGGTTTAGAAGTGGCCGTAGACAATGTGTTCCCTGGAGTAGAGCATAGGGAATGCATGCGTCACCTTGCTGTAAATTTCATGAAGAAATTCAAAGGAAAGGTGTATACCAACAATTTATAGCCAGCATCTTTGACATGCAGTGTGAAGAAGCACAACTACCACTTGAGGCAGTTATACATGAATCCCAAAGTGAAAGAATACTTGGAAACACACCACTCCAAGTTATGGGCCAGAAGCCAATTCAGTGAAGTGAGCAAAGTTGACTGTGTGCACAATAATCTAGCAGAGTCTTTCAACTCAACGATCCGGAAACTAAAGGGTCATTATATGGAGGATTTGCTTGACAGGATAAGGATAGAATACATGCAGAAATTTCATTATCGTGCAGGAATAGCCGAGGCAAAATTCATGGGCCACATTATCATCCCTGCCGTGATGAATGAACTGAAGCAGAAGACAACAGGCTTGGAAATGAACATGACTCTTTGCTCGGATACCATAGCAGAGATATCATATTTGGATAAAGAAAAGAGGGAATGGAGATATCCAGTGGATCTAGAAGTTAGAACTTGCAGTTGTAGGCAATGGCAGATAACTGGGTTGCCATGCATTCATGCCTTGTTTTTCATCACTTCTCTCCCAGGTCCAGCAGGGAACATACAACAGTATGTGCATGATTACTACTCTGTTGCAAGGTTCAAAGCCACATATGCTTATGCCTTGCCTGCTATGGAGGGAAAACAACAATGATACATGGTGGACCCTGGATTCAAGCTTTGTGCTCCAATTCTGAAGAGAGCAGCAGGTAGACCAAGGAAGAGTCGAATCAGACCTCGCAGCGAAG
Source organism: Triticum aestivum (assembly GCF_018294505.1). Taxonomy (NCBI): domain Eukaryota; kingdom Viridiplantae; phylum Streptophyta; class Magnoliopsida; order Poales; family Poaceae; genus Triticum; species Triticum aestivum. Next base: position 681,564,005 of record NC_057797.1, read on the forward strand.
GAGCTGGAATTGGAGCGAGGAAGCGTAAGTGCACAAGGTATGGTGGGTCTGGTCATTTTGGTAAGTATTGTGATAACACAGTAGATCCAGCGTTCGGAGAGAGTTTCGATGAAGGCTTCGATGAAAATGTTGGTCAGCAGCCGGTTGCCTCAACAGATGATAAAAATGATGGTCAACAGCCGGTTGCATCAGATGAGGATTTTGACGAGGTTCCAAATGATGATGGTCAACAGCCGCATGATTTTGACGGTGATCCAAAATATCCTCCAAATAATGATTCAAGTGAGGCTCCAAATGGTGATCCAAGTGAGGCTCCAAATGATGATCCAAGTGAGGCTCCAAATGGTGACCAACCTTCTGTTGTTGTGAGTTCTGCTAGGTATGTAAATTTTGCAAGGGTCAAATACTACTGTACATCTATCACTTGACATGATCTCATTACTGTTTATGTTTTGCATAGCTCTATGGTAGGTTTGAAAAAGACGCGCAAGGTACCAACAACCAAGAGAAGAAGAGAAGAAACAATGAGCACAAGGTATACGAGGAGCAAAGTGATGGCAAGAAGCTCATGGAACAGACAGAACCCCCAACGCTATCTATGAATAATTATGAAACATTATGAATAAGGGATGATGTTGTATTATGAAACATTTATCACTTGACATATTGTCTTTCTGTTGTATGATGTTGGACCTATGTTAGAAGTATGTTTGACATGATGTTTAAATATCTGTTGGATGATGTTTGAATGAGCACATGGTTTTTCCTTTTTTTGATTTTTTGAATTTTGTTTTGCTTATTTAAATTATGGTCAAACCTAACTTTGACCAAGATTTAAACAAGTCTAAAACATCAAAATGAAAACTAAGCCTGGATACTTCTTAGTCAATCCAAAATGAAGTTGTGGTGAAGTTTTTGAAATTTTCATGAAAAATGTGCTAAAAAGAGGGGTCCAAAAGTAGGGTAAACGGCCTCATTTCTAAGTAAGGTTTTTTTCGACCTTGTCTAAATCAGCCAAATAACTTTCCTACACATATATTCTATATGTACAGACTATGTGCGCTGGTTTTTCCATTTTTTGTTTTTTTTAATTTGTTTTGCTCATTTGAATTCTGGTCAAACTTAACTTTGACCAAGATTTAAACAAGTGTAAAACATCAAAATGAAAAACTAAGCATGGATCCTTCTTAGTCACTCCAAAATGGAGCTGTGGTGAGTTTTTTGAAATTTTCATGTTCATTTCCCCAAAACACTTCTCTTCACTTCATACAAGAGAGTTTGAGATACTCGAGATATCATACAATACACATGAACTTATCATTTAAATGTATGTAAAGCTTGTTTATCAACTTAAATCGTTAGTATATGACATAAAAAGATTATGTGCGCAGGTTTTTTATTTTTCTGATTTTTATTTAATTTATTATACTCATTTAAAATCTGGTCAAACATAGCTTTGACTGCTTCAAACCCCTCCCAAACCCCGCTAACCCTAGCGTTGAACAAGGACCGTTCATCTAACCCTAGCGACGATCAAGGGCCGTCGATCTAACCCTTCTAGAAGGAATCTGCGGGGAGGAGGGGGGCGATCCGCGAGATGAAATCTGATTGGCTGGAAGATTGTTTTTTCAACAAATACCAGGCGCGCTGGATGGACCGTTGGGCCGTCTCGTTGTCTGGGCCTGAGACCGCAGTAAATAGCCTGTCTCAGCCTTTCCAGGCCTTGCATGCATGGAGGCGGCGACGTGGGTTTGCATGCGCGAGAGGCGGCGACGTGCATGCATGTGAGCGAGGCGAGCGAGGCGCGCTAGGCGAGCTAGGCTAGCGAGGCGAGCTAGGTGGTTCAGGGCAGTGGTTCAGGGCAGCGATTCACATGCACCGCCCGGTCAAAGAGCTATGCAGTGATTCAGATGCACGCACGCGCCCCATGCATCGTTTTCGTGCAAAAATTTAAGTGTGCAAAACATAAGGGATATACACACGCGTCCGGATTCACACACGCACCGTTCTCATCCTTTCTCTCTTCCTCTCCCACCCACAAGCCAGATCCGATCCTCTCCAACTTCAAACACCCAAACGACCGAGCCCTCCCCACGCGACACCAAGTGAAGATGCAGTTCAACGGGCCGACCTTCAACCGTCCCCCTGTCGTGCCGGAGCTGTGCTACCCACCGGGCGTGCTCGTGGAGAGGGAGCTCCGTGTGTGGGCTATTTCAAGGTGGAGGGGTTCCGTCGAACTCACCCGCGCCTTCCTCAGAGTCGGCTATGCCCACCTACCACGGGGCTCGCCGAGGATGTTCACCCTCAACGAGGTTCGTGACCGCGGCGGCATCCTCCTACTGCTCACGGTCACCTTCACCAACCCGTTTGACGCGCGCGAGCTCCTCGGCCAAGTCTTTTGGTGCGGCTGCGAGGCCATCTTCTTCACCGTCTACAACATCTACACCAACTACGAGCGCATCTTCCCCGCTCTAGGCCAGATGCACTCCCTTCCCCACGACGAGGAGGAGGAGGTGTGAAGATGAAGACGGTGTTGAAGGGGCGCACGCGGCCAAGGTGGAAGAAGGAGGTCAAGATGAAGATGTTCAAGCCTGGAGTCAAGCTCGTCATGTTTCGTTTTTTATTTTGTTGCTTTTCTATGTCGTGTCGTGTCATGTTTCGTCATGTGTCCGTGAACTGTCTGTGAACTTATCTAAGTTATTGTAATGGTACAGTGTGTTCTATCTTATCTAAGTTATTAGAGTTTATTATGTGTGTTAAAAAATGTCCGTTCCCAACATATCATTTCTTCCCTAAACAAGTCATGAAGTTCGAGAACTTGTGGTTTTCATTAATGAAAATCAGAGGGGTGAGAAGCCCTCTGTTTCATTCAAACAAAAAGTCATGAACTAACATGCAAATTTATTTTCTTTAAATCCTAAACCAAGTGACACTCTAACCCTAAACCAAGTGCCACTCTGACCAAAATCATGTGGTAGTGCAACATACATTTTCAACCTTCCAACCCTCCAAAATTTAAGTGCAAAACAAAGGAAAACCACTCTCACGCGTGTGCAAACATTCACGGTCTCACTATTTTAAAAAAAAAATCACAGTCTCACTATGTATACCTTCCTTCCCTACCCATGTCAAAGTCTTGCCATTTGTCCTAGCGGTTACCAGCGCAGCCCTAAACACCACAAACCCACGTGGTCCTGGGTTCGAGTCCCCAGCCGCACCAATTTTTTGTGCATTTTCCATCCTTCATTTTTTTAGACAAATTATGTTTTTCTCAATGTAATGCCCTTAAAAAATGTTCATTTATTTTGGCACCTGGCGTAAACCTCTACCAGAGCTGAGGCACATTTTCCATGACATTTTGGTCTTTGATTTAAATCACAGTGTATTTGAATTGGATTAATTAACAACTTCAAAAAATTTCTAACCCTAATTGTTTGGCTCCGGAATAATTCAATTAGCTTCTACAAAAAGTTTCAGCATTATGATTTACTGCCTAAATTAAATCAGAATAGAAAACAGAAAAATACGCAAGAGAATCCCCGAATGAGCCTAATTGGATGCAGTTGGCCCATTAGTCTAGCCTGCACTTGGCTCTACGCTCTGAATTTGGCTCAAGAGCAACCTTTTTTTGGACAGAAAGGCAAAGCAGAGAGCTGCATTTCATTGATCAAAAGTTTCTGAATTCCTAATTTCTTCTCTTTTTTCCAACATATTTAAATGTTGGTCACTTCTTCTCTTTTTGTTTCAACATTTAAACAACTTTAACCAACATTTAAACTAGGTGAATTTCTCAAACAATTTTAAGATTACAAATTCCTCTATAATTCATGCCTTTCCATACATTTTCAACATTACAACCAGTGCGATTACCATACTTACAAATACCCAAAAGTATTTGCAAATGGGTATTGGTAGTGCTTGATCTTCAAGCTTCCTAACCTTCTTCTTCAACATCCTAAGCTCAACAACTAGCTCTCTATCAGTGCGTGCTTCGCCCTCCATCTCTTCTTCCGGAGCTCGTGGTGCGGCCACTGCCGTTCGTGGCAGCATGCGCAACCATTCTTCATGCTCTTCTTGCACTTCATTCATCAGAGTCTTGGCCAGAGCATCGACCCAAAGAAAGAAGCATGTCACCTGCATGAACACCAAACAGATCAACCCATTGCTCAAAGATCCCGACCACGAAAATGGTGCAATTGCCCCGATTCTTACCCCATTCTCGCTGCACACGTAGAACGGATGATTCTGGTTCCTCGGTGTCTGAGAAACCCTCCGATCAACGCCCGCCCGGCACCGCGGACAGACGAAGACAGGCATGTCCACACGCGCCCGGCTCTGCATCCGCGAGGTGGCGCCGGAGCTTGAGGAAGACATGGAGCTCGCAGCCGAAGGGGATCTCAACGCCGCCGCGCCCTCCACAGCTAGCTTCCCGCCGTCGTGCTCTCTCTCTCTCTCGCCGTGGTCACCGCCGTGCTCTCTGTCGCCGTGGTCACCGCCGCTGTCGCCCGCTTATATAGCACACCCGCCAACGGCTCTCTGCTCAATGGCTCTCTGCTGGGTCCCACAAGCCACGCGTGCAACGGTCTGAATAAAATTGGCCGTCTCTGCCGCCTGGTCCCACCTGTAAGGGCCGAGTCAAAAGGTTGACCTGACGGAGACGGCAGAGTTCACGGAACGAGTCGGTGCGCACGGACTAGGGGCAAAACTGAGCACAATTCGCATCTGAGGGCAAAACTGAGTACATGGACACCACTGAGGGCAAAAGGATAATTAACCCGAAAATAAAAGCAATCAGGACCTTCATCTCCCACCGGTCCGGTGGGATTGCTCCGGTGCACAGCTAGTGCTGCGTCCGCCGCCGCCTGCTCGCGCCCGTGCCTTGCTTGCTCGCGTCCGCCGCCATCTGCTCGCGACCGTACGCCGCTGCTTGCGCCCGCCGCCGCCTGCTTGCGACCGTGCGCTGCTGCTCGTGCCGGCCGCCGCCTGCTCCGCCGCGTCACGTGGTCCGCCTCCGGCGCCGTGACAGCGATCAACCTCTCCAGGACAGGGCTCTCCAGCGTGTTCGCCGCGTCCGCACCGCGCCTCTGCGCTCCCGGCGCTCGCCGCGTGTCGTGGTTCTAAGCCTGACAGTAGAGTGGGGGGTAGGTATGGAGAGGCAAGTTCCTAGCTATGGAGAGGTTGTAAGCACAAAGGATGTACGAGTTCAGGCCCTTCTCGGAAGAAGTAACAGCCCTACGTCTCGGAGCCCGGAGGCGGTCGAGTGGATTATGAATGTATGAATTACAAGGTGCCGAACCCTTCTGCCTGTGGAGGGGGGTGGCTTATATAGAGTGCGCCAGGACCCCAGCCAGCCCACGTAGGAGAGGGTTTAAGGTGAGTTAAGTCTGGGGCGTTACTGGTAACGCCCCACATAAAGGCCTTTACTATCATAAAGTCTACTTGATTACAGGCCGTTGCAGTGCAGAGTGCCTCTTGACCTCCTGGTGGTCGAGTGAGTCTTCGTGGTCGAGTCCTTCAGGCCAGTCGAGTGAATCCTCGTTGGTCGACTGGAAGGCGACCTCTTCTAAGGATGTCCTGGGGTAAGTTACTTGGATCAGGTCCATGACCCTACCCTAGGTACATAACCCCATCATTAGCCCCCGAATGGATTGAGGCTTCGAGTGAAGAAGGAGTTGATGTCGTTTCCGATTAATCTTTGTGCTCCGGTTGTGCGCTGTTCTGGACCAAAGAATCCCTTTGTCGACAGGAAACAACTTGCCTTCAGTCGACTTGATCCATTCTGTTTTTGCGTCGAGTGATCTTTCAGGCTTCGACGATCTCCGAGCGACGGATCGCCGGAAACACCGCGCCTGACAGACTGATTTGTTGCTCGCGGATTCCGCGGGATGCGAAATTTTGGGGCGCGCGCGAAGCGGGGCGGACCGCGGCGTTCGGATGGGACGGGGCATGGACGCCTCGATCTCCGCGCCGCCTTTTTCGCCACGTATCCCGTCTGCATAACTGTTCCAGATATGATTAGATCGACCGGGCCCACCTGTCATCCACTCGGAAGGGACCTTATAAATGTGCCCGGCGAGGATTTCTGTGCTGCGCCTTAGCATTCTCCCCTCTCTCTGCTTCCTTCCTCCCTGCTCAGCGTGCTCGCTCTCGCCCCCGCACCACTTCCCTTCGCGCATCTCGCCGGCGACCATGGCCAAGGAGAAGACGGCGGCGCTGGAGCGTGCAAAGAAGGCGTCGGCGTCGGAGAAGGCGAAGGGAGATCCACCAGCCGCGGAGGGTCCTCGTCCAGATCCCGCCTGCCGAAGGGCTGGGTCCAAGGAGACTGGATCCAGTCGACCATCACTGAGAATGACATCCTCGACATGGCCAACGAGGGCTTGATCCCCCACGGAGCTGCGAGGCTTCCGGGGAAGGAGTGGCAGCCCCAGCCAGAAGAGGGTGAGTGTGTGCTTTTGGCCACCCATGTTGATCGCGGGTTTTCCTTGCCGCCGAGTGTTTTCTTTCGTGGCTTTTTGAACTTCTTCGGAGCGCAGCTCCACCACTTTACCCCAAACTCCATTGCCTATCTTGCCGCGTTCGTGTCCATGTGTGAGGGTTTCTTGGGCTGTCGACCGCACTGGGGTTTGTTCAAACATATATTCACGTGTCGATCTCAGACCGTGAAGAAGGCGAGCCCAGGTGATGAGAAAACCCGAGTCGTCCAAATGTGCGGAGGCCTGGGGATTCAGGTGAGGAATAAGAGCACCTTCCCGCCCATGACCTTTCCCGAGTCCGTCAGAGGCTGGCAGTCGACTTGGTTCTACTGCCAGGTCCAGTCGACGCCAGGGCAGTCGAGTGGACTCCCTCCGTTCACCATGGACCGAGTGAGCAAGCCTTCCCCTCTGAAGCTGATTCCGGAGGAGAAAGCTGACGTGAAGATGTTGATGGAGCGCGTGGTGCAGTTGGTTCGGGAGGGAGTGACGGGCATGGACCTCCTGGAGGTTTTCCTCAGGCGTCGCATCCAGCCTCTCCAGTTCCGGAGCCACTGCATGTGGTTGTACTGTGGGACCGAAGACGAGACTAGAGTCCATCCAGAAGCAGTCGACGATGTTACTCTGGAAAGATGGATGGTAGCCGTCACCGGAAACAAGGACAACCCACGCGGAGCCAGAAGGATTCCTCCACTCGACCACAACAGTGATCCAAATAAGGTACACTTGCCCTGCTCTCCACTGCATTCTTGTCGCATTCATCTCTGTTTACTCTGCCGACTGGTCGACTGATCATTGTCTTGATATCTGCTAGGCCCTCACCGAGCTGTACTCGATGCCCAATGGGGCACAAACTCCGACTGAGGAGGGTGAGGCGAGTGGGGGCGAGAGCCAGGACGAGGAGGAATGGGACTCGGACGTTGCAGGGGACGACGACGACGATGATGATGACGACGGCGATGATGATGATGCCGAAGACGAGGAGGAAGAGGAGGAGGTCGTGCCACCGCGCTCGGAAAGGCGGTCGAAGCTCGTCCACGACCCTTCGACTGAACGTGGCAAGGGGGTTGCGACGCAGTCGACCAAGCGCCCTAGGACCACTTCTCCAGCGCCGACTGAAAAGGCGCCGAAGCAGCCTAGGGGGGCTCCGCCAAAGCCGACCAAGCTCCTGCCGAAGATGAAGGTGTCCATCCCCACCATATCAGGGTAATTGTGCTGCTCATATTTTCTTATTCTGTGCGAACTTTATCTCTGGTCGACGCTGAAGTTAGTCGACCGATCCTTTGGAGTTGCAGTGCTGCTACTTCTGAGACCTCGGCCCGGGCTGATGACCACGAGATGGAGGATGCAGCAACTTCGAACCCAGGTACTGTATTCTTAACATCGTTCTTAGTCGACTGACTCGCGATCTCTGATCCTGATTCTTCTCCGCAGCTCCACCCAATACTGTTATCAATCTCCCTGATGACGACGAGGATGAAGAAACACTGGCACGCAGGAGGAGTCGGAAAGCGTCCGCCAGTAAGGTGCCTCAGGATGTGACGGCGCCTGAGATTCTGACTGTGGAAGAAGAGAACATCACTCGACACACGGTGTCCTTCGCAAATCCACTGACGAGTGCTCAGCAGCCCTCCCTCTTCACGACGCACCACGTCCCAGAGGACCAAGCTGGCGCAGCGAAGGAGGCAATACGCCAGGCGGGACTCATGATGGAGCAGCTGAAGACTATCCGGGACGCGAGCCAGGCAGCTTATGACGCCAGCTCTGCCCTCCAAATCAATGTCCAGGTCAGTCGACCGCTGTTTGTTCTGTTGGATATGCTACCAAAAACTTTTCTTTTCCGGAATTTATAGTAATCACCCACTGGGTGTGTCGAATAAACTCCGTGTTAGCGGGGGCACGCTGAGTGCACCCGCTGGGTGTAGTCCCCAAGGCTAAGGTCGACTGCTGGCAGTCGGCCTTAGGCTTTATGATGTCAATCTTTCTGTCAGTCGACTGGTCGACTGGATTTCACAAACCGGTGGGGGCACGCTGAGTGCACCCACTGGGTGTAGTCCCCAAGGCTAAGGTCGACTGCTGGCAGTCGGCCTTAGGCTTTATAATGTCAATCTTTCTGTCAGTCGACTGGTCGACTGGATTTCACAAACCGGTGGGGGCACGCTGAGTGCACCCACTGGGTGTAGTCCCCGAGACTGTGGTCGACTGCTTGCAGTTGATCACAGTCTTAGAGAATGCATCTCGCACACATTTTTTTTTGAGGTCGACTGGTCGACTTTGTCTTCAACAGGATTAGTGGGGGCACGCTGAGTGCACCCACTGGGTGTAGTCCCCGAGACTACGGTCGAATGCTTGTATTTGGCTGTAGTCTTAGAAACGTGTGTTTATCCCTTTTTCACTCGGAAGTGAATTATATTTGACATTTAGTCGATTGGTTCTTCACAGAACTCCTGTGATCTTGTGGCTCGCTACTCAGAGCTGGAACAAAAACATACTCAAGTCGAGCTGAGCTTGAGGCTGGTTCAGGAGAAGCTGACAAAGGCAAAGGAGGAGACCGAAGGTATGTTTGGTGAGACCCTGACGACTGCTTTTCCCCTTGCTTGTTTCAGCATCTGATCTTGCTGTAACTTGCAGGTAAGGTAAGGGAGGCCCAGCAGAAGAAAGACCTTGAGCTAGCTGAGAAGATCAAGCTTGCTGACGAGAAGTTAGCTTCAGTTACCAAGCTCGAACAAGACAATACCAATCTGAAAGCTGCTCTTGGGATTGCCAACAAGGAGGTCAGTCGACTGAAAACTGACAAAGCTGCCCTGACCGACCAAGTCAGCAAATTGACTGAGAAGAAAACTGAACTGGAGGCCTTCCTGAGTGGCCTTGCCAAAAAGTTGTTCCTTATGCTTGAAGGTAGACCTCCATGTTTGGCAAATATTTCCAATTGTGGCTTTTTCCATTCGACTATCTCCTTGACTTAGTGATCACCCTTGCAGAATTTTGTCAAAACTTTGAAGAAGAAACCAGCCGACTGGAGCCAAACCTTGACCCCGTCAATTCTCCGGTGAACGACGAAGTTGCCATGGATGTTTTCCGACTGGAGTCTCGTGTTGCAGCTGTCGTGGACTATCTCGCAAGGCTGAAGGCCGCCACATCTCGCATCGACTCGACGCTCTGGCCTGAGGAGACACTTCAGAATGACCTTGAGTCGCTGATGGCCCGCTTGAACACGATCCCTGGTCGAGTGCAGGAGTGGAAGAAGTCCTCGGCTCGGTGTGGTGCAGATGTCGCTCTGTGTCTGGCCCGAGTCCACTGCAAAGATGCGCGAGAAGAGAAGCTGGCGGCCCTTCGGGTGGCCAATACCAAGAAGCACGACTTCAGATCCTTTATGGAAACTTTCCTTGCAGCTGCCACTCGGATCGCCGACGGGATTGACCTTGATGAATTTGTTGCACCTTCCAGCCCTCCACAGGAGGGGTAAAAAACTTCTTCTGGCTCGACGCTTTAAATTTGCCTCGGTATGCCGAGTGAAATTGTAACCGACAAACCTTAACAGGCTTGACGCCTGAGCACTTTCGGTTCCTTTAGATGTCGATTCAAACTTGGATTTGGTGCTTGAATACGATTGCCTTCGGCTCGGAATGTCTTTTGCAGGTTCAAAGCAAGGTGCCTGTGCTGCAATCGATTTATTCTTTAGTCCACTTAGACGAGCACTGGGCTGCAGCTAAGCCCCCGAGTGAGAGGGTTGCTCTTCACTCGGTAGGATTTTCACGACTTAGGCGAGTGCTTGGACTGCAGCTAAGCCCCCGAGTGAGAGGGTTGCTCTTCACTCGGTAGGATTTTTATAACTTAGGCGAGCACGAGGCTGCAGCTAAGCCTCCGAGTGGAAGGCTGGCTTACCACTCGGTAGGATTTTCACGACTTAGGCGAGTGCTTGGACTGCAGCTAAGCCCCCGAGTGAGAGGGTTGCTCTTCACTCGGTAGGATTTTTATGACTTAGGCGAGCACGAGGCTGCAGCTAAGCCTCCGAGTGAGAGGATTGCTCTTCACTCGGTAGGATTTTCACAACTTAGGCGAGTGCTTGGACTGCAGCTAAGCCCCCGAGTGAGAGGGTTGCTCTTCACTCGGTAGGATTTTTATAACTTAGGCGAGCACGAGGCTGCAGCTAAGCCTCCGAGTGGAAGGCTGGCTTACCACTCGGTAGGATTTTCACAACTTAGGCGAGTGCTTGGACTGCAGCTAAGCCCCCGAGTGAGAGGGTTGCTCTTCACTCGGTAGGATTTTTATAACTTAGGCGAGCACGAGGCTGCAGCTAAGCCTCCGAGTGGAAGGCTGGCTTACCACTCGGTAGGATTTTCACAACTTAGGCGAGTGCTTGGACTGCAGCTAAGCCCCCGAGTGAGAGGGTTGCTCTTCACTCGGTAGGATTTTTATAACTTAGGCGAGCACGAGGCTGCAGCTAAGCCTCCGAGTGGAAGGCTGGCTTACCACTCGGTAGGATTTTGATAACTTAGGCGAAACGGATTTGCAGCTAAGCCTCCGAGTGGGATTCTGGCTCACCACTCGGTAGGATTTTGATAACTTAGGCGAAACGGATTCGCGGCTAAGCCTCCGAGTGGGAGTCTGGCTCACCACTCGGTAGGATTTTTACAAACTTAGGCGAAACGGATTCGCAGCTAAGTCACCCACTGAGGGGAATTTCATTGGACAAAAATAAAAAGTGACAGATATTATGGAGGAACTATGACACTTATTATTTTGAGGTCCATGAACTACAGAAGTACTTTATTGCAACTCATCCGAGTGATAAAGCTTAAGTGTAAAACGGGCGGAGTAGCTCCGCGTTCCAAGCTCGGGGCTCGTCGATATTATGCTCGACGTTGTAAAGACGGTACGCCCCGTTGTGGAGAACCTTGGTGACGATGAAGGGGCCTTCCCAAGAAGGAGCAAGCTTGTGTGGTTTGTGCTGATCCACTCGGAGAACCAAATCCCCTTCCTGGAAGGCTCGACCTCTCACGTTTCGGGCGTGGAAACGCCGCAGATCTTGTTGGTAGATGGTCGACCGGATCAGAGCCATCTCCCTTTCTTCCTCTAAAAGGTCGACTGCGTCCTGCCACGCTTGTTCAGCTTCTGCTTCGTTGTAGATTTCAACTCGAGGAGCATTGTGGAGAAGATCACTCGGCAAGACTGCTTCAGCTCCATAGACCAAGAAGAATGGAGTTCTTCCGGTCGACCGATTAGGCGTGGTCCGTAGTCCCCAGAGTACAGATGGAAGTTCGTCGACCCAAGCTCCAGCCGCGTGTTTGAGATCACGCATCAGTCGAGGCTTCAGTCCCTTGAGAATCAGTCCATTAGCTCGCTCTGCTTGTCCATTCGACTGCGGATGGGCGACTGATGCGTAGTCGACCCGTGTGCCTGAATATTAGTTCCCTGATGAAGCTAACAGCAGTACCGGTGTCAAGGCTCTTGATTGGTTTAGCCTCGATCCACTTGGTGAACTTGTCGACTGCCACCAGTACATGCGTGAAGCCACTTCGTCCTGTTCTCAAAGGACCGATCATGTCCAGCCCCCAAACTGCAAAAGGCCAGACAAGTGGGATGGTCTTCAAAGCTGACGCAGGCTTGTGCGACATATTCGAGTAGAACTGACATCCCTCGCACTTATCTACTATCTCTTTTGCCATCTCATTCGCCTTGGGCCAGTAAAATCCGGCTCGGTATGCTTTGGCCACGATGGTCCGAGAGGACGCATGATGACCACAGGTCCCCGAGTGAATATCATTGAGGATGAGTCGACCTTCTTCTGGTGTTATGCACTTCTGACCGACTCCAGTCGCGCTTTCTCTGTATAATTGTCCTTTGATTACGGTAAAGGCCTTAGATCGACGGACGATCTGTCGAGCCTCTTCCTCATCCTCCGGAAGCTCTTTCCTCAAGATATATGCGACATACGGAATCGTCCAGTCGGGAATGACCACCAAAACCTCCATGATCAAGTCGACCACCGCTGGGACTTCAGTGAAAGGATCTTCTTTGACCCCAGTCGGGGTATATGATGGAGCTCCAACCCCTCGAACTTCTTCTCCAGCTTCCTCACTGCACTGCAGTATCCAGTCATGGCTGGGCTTCTCACGTCCCACTCTTTCATCACCTGATTGACCACTAAATCCGAGTCGCCATAAACCATTAGGCGACGGACGCCGAGTGAAATGGCCATGCGCAACCCATATAGGAGGGCCTCATATTCTGCCTCATTGTTGGAGGAATCAAAGTGAATCTGGAGCACATATCTGAGCTTATCTCCTCTGGGGGAAACCAGGACAACCCCAGCACCGGAACCATTCAACATCTTAGAGCCATCGAAAAACATGGTCCAATGCTCCGAGTGAACTTCAGTCGGCTGCTGTTGTTCAATCCACTCGGCGAGGAAATCTGCTATCGCCTGGGACTTAATGGCTTTCTTTGCCTCAAACTTGATATCAAGGGGAAGAAGTTCAATCGCCCATTTGGCCACTCGACCAGTTGCGTCTCTGTTGTGCAAAATCTCTGATAGTGGAGCGTCGCTGACGACTGTGATGGAATGGTCAGAGAAATAATGAGCAACCTTCTTTGTGGTCATGTATATTCCATACACAAGCTTCTGATAATGAGGATATCTCTCTTGGATGGAGTCAAGACTTCAGACAAATAATACACTGGGCGCTGAACTTTGAGAGCTTTTCCTTCTTCTTCCCGCTCGACCGTTAGCACAGTACTGACGACTTGTCTTGTGGTTGCGATGTAGAGCAACAGAGGCTCTTTGCTGATTGGAGCAGCAAGCACCGGCTGGGTGGAGAGCAGAGCTTTTAGCTCGGCAAACGCTGCATCAGCTTCTGGAGTCCACTCGAACTTGTCAGCCTTCTTCATCAGTCGGTAAAGAGGCAGTGCCTTTTCACCGAGTCGTGAGATGAATCGACTTAATGCGGCCAAGCATCCAGTAAGCTTCTGGACATCGTGCACTCGCACAGGGTGTTTCATTCGAAGAATAGTGCCAATCTTCTCTGGGTTAGCATCGATTCCCCGTTCGGAAACGAGAAAACCGAGTAACTTGCCACCAGGAACTCCAAATGTGCACTTTGATGGATTGAGCTTGATATCATACCTTCTGAGGTTGGCAAATGTTTCGGCGAGGTCAGCGAGCAGGTCGGAACCTTTTCGTGACTTGACAACAATATCATCCATATAAGCTTCCACATTCCGACTGATTTGGGTGAGTAGACACTTCTGAATCATTCGCATAAATGTGGCTCCGGCATTCTTGAGGCCGAATGGCATGGTGATATAGCAGAAGCACCCGAATGGAGTGATGAAAGCTGTTTTTACCTCATCGGGCCCGTATAGACGGATCTGGTGGTACCCGGAGTAAGCATCTAAAAAAGACAACCTCTCGCATCCCGCGGTCGAGTCAACAATTTGATCTATGCGAGGGAGAGGAAAGTGATCTTTCGGGCAGGCCCGGTTGATGTGCTTGAAATCAATGCACATTCGGAGCGACTTGTCCTTCTTAGGAACCATGACGACATTAGCGAGCCACTCGGAGTGGTAGATCTCTCGGATAAATCTTGCCGCCAACAGTCGAGCCACTTCTTCACCGATGGCCTTTCTCTTCTGGACGGCGGACCGCCGAAGATGCTCTTTGACTGGTTTTGCAGACGAGTCGACTCTTAGGCGATGCTCAGCCAGTCCCCTGGGAACACCTGGCATGTCAGCGGGCTTCCATGCAAAAATGTCCCAGTTCTCACGGAGGAACTGGATGAGCGCTTCTTCCTATTTTGGGTCGAGTGTTGTGGAGATGCGGGTCGGAGCTGCTTCGGGGTCGGTCGGGTGAATGTGAACAGGCTTCGTCTCACCGGACGACTGGAATGCAGACTCTGTGGCGGGCTTCTTGGATCGCAGCAAGTCACTCGGATCTGCGTTTTGCTTGTATTCTTCGAACTCGACCGCTGTCACTTGGGAATCGGCAATCTTGGAGCCCTTCTGAAAGCACTCCTCTGCCTTTTTCCTATCACCGGTGACAGTGATCACACCTTTGGGACCGGGCATCTTCAATTTGAGATACACGTAACATGGTCGAGCCATGAACCGTGCATAGGCTGGTCTCCCCAAAATGGCATGATATGCACTTTGAAAATCCACGACCTCAAACGTCAACTTTTCTTTGCGAAAATGCTTCGAATCACCAAACACTACGTCCAAAGCTATCTGGCCGAGTGACTCGGCCTTCTTCCCTGGTATAACTCCATGGAAGCTCATGTTACTAGTGCTCAGTCGGGACATCGGAATGCCCATACCTTTCAATGTGTCTGCATACAATAAGTTCAGCCCACTTCCACCATCCATCAGCACCTTTGTCAGTCGAGTGCCTTCGACAACTGGATCGACCACCAAAGCTTGCCTCCCGGGGGTGGCAATATGAGTCGGGTGATCAGATTGGTCGAATGTGATGGGTGTTTGAGACCACTTCAGATAATTTGCCTTTGCTGGGGCAACCATGTTCACCTCTCGGTTAATCACTTTCAGTCGACTTCTGCTTTCCACATCTGCAAAGATCATCAGAGTGGAGTTGATATGCGGATATCCTCCCTCACTGTCCTCTTTGTCTTCGGCCTTGTCCGACTCCTTCTCCTTGTCCTTAGACTGTTTTCCCTGAAACTGCTGGATCAGGAGTCGACATTGGCGAGTGGTGTGCTTTGGGTAAATGATATTCCCCTCTTCATCTTTCTTCGTGTGAATGTGACACGGCATATCCATCACGTCGTTCTCCTCTTTATCCTTTACCTTCTTGGGGTTCCAGGATCCTTTTGGTTTCCCCTTAAACTTTCCTTGAGTCACGGCCAGAGCCTCTCCAGGAGCTGCCGGTTCAGCCTTCCGCTTCTGTTTCCGACTGGCGTTTCCTTTTTCCGACTGACTCGGCTTGTGCTTGCCGCTTCGGAGTCGGTCTTCTTCTTCGCCGTTGGCGTACTTGGTAGCAATCTCCATCATCCGACTCAAGGTCATGTCACCGGTTCGACCAAATTTCAAACTCAGTTCTCTGTTCTTGACGCCGTCTTTGAAGGCGCATACTGCCTGATGATCAGAGACATTTTCCACAGTGTGGTGCAAAGTGATCCACCTCTGAATATACTCTCTGAGAGTCTCATTAGTTTTCTGCACGCAGACTTGCAACTCTGTCAATCCCGCTGGTCGCTTGCAAGTCCCTTCAAACGTTCTGACGAACACTCGGGACAGATCTTCCCAAGTGTAAATGCTGCTAGGAGGTAATTGAGTCAACCATGCCCTGGCAGAACCTTCCAACATGAGGGGCAAATGCTTCATGGCCACCTCGTCGTTGCCACCACCGATCTGAACTGCCACTCGGTAGTCTTCAAGCCAAGTTTCAGGCTTAGACTCACCAGTGAACTTGTTGACTCCTGTTGCCAACCTGAAATTGGGGGGGATAACTGCGGCTCTGATAGCTCTGCTGAAACATTCAGGACCAGAAACATGTACTCGACTGCTCGTGGGTACATCTCTGTCGAGTGCGCCTCGATGGGCTCTGTTCCGGTCGACCAACCCTTGCACGATAATGGATCGCGCGTCGAAGCCTGGCTCTCTGGGGTCAACTGGAACCCTACGCCCTGTACTGTACTGACGCCTATCATCTGGCTGCCGAGGAGTGTAAGACCCACCCCTCGGAGGGGAATAGGGCACTCGACGCCTATCATCTCGGTCGAGTCTGTCGCCATATTGATCTCGCCGATTCTCACGCCCTTCGCGCCGCGGAGGCGATCTGGGGCTGTGAGCCGACTGAACCGTATTCACAGTGACAGATCGACTGTGAATTCTGTTGCGCGACTGAGACACGGCTGAATTCTGATCTCCTGCTGCCCGGAGCAGATCCCTGATCTGCAGCAAACCTCTGCCAGCTTCCGACTGCGAAGGCTGAATGGACTCTGCTATACGGGTCGCAGCTGCTAAATTCTGAATTGGGGTTCGATATACCTGAGTCGGCGGGAAGAGTTGACGTCGACTGGTGTCGGGAACTCGTTGCCGCGCGCGCTCGTCGAGTGCTCGCTGAAGGTTCTCCAGTCGAGTGCGCTCGGCCAAATTGGCCAGACGCGCCTCCTCCAAGGCACGAGCCTCGGGGGTTTCTCCTGCGATGGGAATACGCAGGGGATCCTCGTTCCTGCGGCGAAGCTCTTCTCTTTGCAGAGAGTCGAGTGGCTCGGGCTGGTATTCTTCGTAGTCTCGTGCAGGGTCGCCGCCGTCACCTGCTCCACCACCACGGGCGAAGCCAGGAGGGTTGTGGGGCCCGTCGACCATCAAGATTTCTGCCGCTGGATCACTGCTTCCGCACTCGGATGCAGTCTCTCCGGAGCCAGTCGACTGATCGAACAAGCCGTAGAGAGATTCGTTGGGCTCGATTGCCGCAACTTGTGTAGTGGCCGATTGGCGAGCCACCGCGTGACTCACCCATCGCTGAAGCCTCGACCGGCCTGAGCGCTTGCGCTGGCGGGAGATCGGGAGGGTGGACGATGAAGGAGCCGACCGATACTGGGTCGACGGTTGCCGTAGCAGAACGCCGCGGACACATGCGCGAAAATGTGTCGCACCGCGGACGGGGAGCGCGTCTACGTCGAGTGGAGCCTCCTGGAGCCATGCGGAGTCGTCGGCGATGAAGGTGAGGGTGCCGAGACGGATCTCTTGACCCTTGACCAAAACTTCAGCAGACACCATGATGAGAGTACTCGGAAGAATCGCAACTTCTCCACAGAACCGCTAAAACACCTGCCCCACGGTGGGCGCCAACTGTCGTGGTTCTAAGCCTGACAGTAGAGTGGGGGGTAGGTATGGAGAGGCAAGTTCCTAGCTATGGAGAGGTTGTAAGCACAAAGGATGTACGAGTTCAGGCCCTTCTCGGAAGAAGTAACAGCCCTACGTCTCGGAGCCCGGAGGCGGTCGAGTGGATTATGAATGTATGAATTACAAGGTGCCGAACCCTTCTGCCTGTGGAGGGGGATGGCTTATATAGAGTGCGCCAGGACCCCAGCCAGCCCACGTAGGAGAGGGTTTAAGGTGAGTTAAGTCTGGGGCGTTACTGGTAACGCCCCACATAAAGGCCTTTACTATCATAAAGTCTACTTGATTACAGGCCGTTGCAGTGCAGAGTGCCTCTTGACCTCCTGGTGGTCGAGTGAGTCTTCGTGGTCGAGTCCTTCAGGCCAGTCGAGTGAACCCTCGTTGGTCGACTGGAAGGCGACCTCTTCTAAGGATGTCCTGGGGTAAGTTACTTGGATCGGGTCCATGACCCTACCCTAGGTACATAACCCCATCACCGCGCTCGACCTCAGCCAAAACATCCTCCACTGGTGGAGCTCGAGCGCGTCGGCGTGCGGGCCGAGGCCGCCGGGCCACGAGCAGTTGCTCCATCGCGCCTCCCAATGCGCTGGCCAAGCAGAGGCAACTCCCTACGCCGGCCAGGCAGCAGCAACTCCCTGCGTCAGCTGAGCCGCAGCTCCACTGCGTCTCCCGTGCGCTGGCCGAGCAGAGGCAGCTCCCTACGCCGGCTGACCTACGCCGCCGAGCAGCACCCCCCACCCCCCACCCTGCGCGCCGGTTGGCCGAGTTCAACGAACGAACGGCCTGCCCATGGACTTCTGCAGCGGCGTGATCTGGCATAGAGGACCCAAGCTCTTCTAAAAAAAGGGAGGGAGCTTTTAGTAAATATATATCTTTAACGACGTCTAGTATGAACAGTTACGCCACGTCAGCAAAAGCAGGACCCCATGTCATAAACATACTTAAAACGGTCCAAACGAGCAACCAGTGTTTTTTGCAAAAAAATTATGAAAAAAATTAGTGTTTTTTGGCACAATTTCATAAATGTGTGGTTCCTGCAAACCTTGCCTGAAGTGTCGATATTTTTTGTAATTCACTCCGACTCTACTGGAGCACTATGGTCCAACATGCACACGTCCATCTCCATGCTCAGCTAGCCCACTAGTACCGTTTCCTAACTTCACTACCATGCTAAACACAAAACCATGTTCATAACACGACTAACCAAACTATGGACTAAACCTGCAACAAGATTACAACCAACATCCCTAATCTTGTTTTTACTTACTTTCTTACTCGCTGATCTTCATGGCTCGGTTACTTTCTTACTCACTGACATTCATGGCTCTCGTGCAGGACGAGCCTCCACGGCTGGTCTTTGTTTCTTCTGCCACCATGCGAGCTCCCTCATGCAGCTTCTCCTTGCTCAGCAGCTGGCTTAGGTTTCGTCAGGTCCAGAGGGTAGAGCCGATTCCTGGATCTCAGCTCTGGCTAGCTCTCCGGAGCTACCAAACACGCTCAGGAACCCACGGTGTGTAGCATTGACTTGCTCACTTGCACCCTTCTTCATCAAGTTGGCCTAGACTTACTGTGTTGCTTCTGAGCTTTGGAATGAAATACACATTCAAGTTCAACTCAAGCGAAAGAGCTCCCCAGTTCCTATGACCAAACAAAACCACGCTCGAGGCCGAGCGAATGAACGCGTAGAGCTAATTTTGATTGATTTATTTATTTTGAATTTTACGTTGAGCTAACAAAATCAGGATATGGAACGGAGCCGGTTCTGACTGTATGTATAGATTATAACGCGTAGAGCCGTACGTACGTGCCGATCCACACACAACTCGAACGCCCACCCAATTTGCTCGGCTTCCCTTAGCGATCCGTGTCCGAGTTGATTATGGTGATTGCTGAAGACTGACCAGGACTGCACGGCCTCGTAAAGTTTGACCAACTTTATAGAAAAAAGTGTCAACATTCACAATCTGAAATCAATACTACTAGATGTGTCATGACTTAAAGTTTCATACCATATAATTTTAGCATGGCATTTTCATATAAATACGGTCAAACTTTGTAAAATTTGATTTTAGAGGATTCTAATATGCAGAGTAAAAAGGATCGGAGGGAGTACTACCTAGGGCGTGTGGAGCCTGGAACGTATCACAGCAGCTTTATACGGTTTGTGAAACCCACAAGGGCACCGGTCGAGATGGCCAAGGTTGCACGCGAAGACGACAGTGGAGAGCTCCAGGACGACGTCCTCCTCGACATCTTCCAGCGCGTGCGTGGTTTCCGTGACATCATCCGCTGCGCCCCGACGTGCAAACAGTGGCGCCGCCTCGTCACCGACCGGGCCTTCCTCCAGCGTATAGGCCTCTGGCCGGAGAACGCCAACCATCCATCTATCTTAGTTGGAATCTTCTCCTCCAACGCCCCGCCGTTCCACGACATCCCCAAGGACCTCAAGCCTTTGAACAGGGAACCACATCGCCCTCCGCAGTTCTCGGGCCTCGAGACTGGCACCGTGCATTTCATCTTCGACTCCGTTGTTGCAAATGACAATGGGCTTTTCAACCACGCAAGACCGATGGCGTCACGCCGCGGCCTCCTCCTCCTCGAAGTCTTCCTGCCTCAACCCGTCGGTGACTACCGTGAGCTTCATCTCGCCGTATGTCGCCCTATGATTGATAGACGGGACACACGTCTTCTTCCACCACCCCCCTTCAACATGATTGAACTGATGAGCCGTGTGCGCAATATAACTGGCTACGCAATTCTCACCGATGCTGATCATGACGTTGGAGGTAACATGGACCAGCAGAAGCCAACGTTTCAAGTGATCTTGACTTACAGGGGTGATGACAGATTCGTGCATGTGTGCACGTATTTCTCTGCCACAAACAGTTGGAGTGCCCCCACAAGTGTTGCAAGGCTTCCAGGTTCCTTCGTTGTGGACCACTAGCCGGTGTCGTTGTTTGCGGCACCGCATACTGGTTGTACAGAGACAACAATAACTTCTACACCCTTGGCATAAGTGCCGCCATATCACATGAGTTATTTACTAGGATTTCGATCAAAGTTAACAATATCTTGCCGTGGTCTTGGCCACGACCACCAATCCCATGCATTGACGGAGAAGGAAAGCTTTCGTTTGTTAATATCCAACATCATGGCGTGCTAGAGCTTTGGACCAAGAAACAACAAGATTGCGGTGATCTTAACCATGAGTCCGACGACGAATGGCTACACTCTCAGCTCATGGACCTTGGGAGCGAAAGGATAGATCTTGCTTTCTTTGCAGAGAGCAAGGGTGCTTTGCTCATCAAGCAAGGCAGTGCCTTCTTCACAATCGACCTCAAGAGTAAGAAAAAGTCATTGATTAACCTCAACGAAGAGGAAATAGAGCATGTCAGGAGCGCAAGGGTGTTTAAATTAGGATATTGTACTAGTAGTAGTTGCGCTTGGGGCGGACCCGCGGGGAAGGCATGTGAACATAATCCACCGGTGCTCTACGAGATGAATTTTGTATTTAATTAGCTGTTGTATGTTTCTCAAATGTCATCCGGGAGGTAATTAAGATAACAGGAGATTAATTCAGGGCTGTCTAATGATTTCGTAGTACATGTATGATGTATCTGGTGGTGCCTATATAACAAATCTTTTTCAAGGGATGCGTCAAGATTGACGCATCGAGAAGAAAGATAGAAGGGGCCAAGAAAGACCAACCGTTTTACAAACCCTTTTACAACCCCCTCCACGGCTATAAAAAGCCTTAAATCCACATGCAGATTACTCACTCATGTCCTCCCTATCTACCATACAAATGACGGAACCCCGTTCTTGAAGAAGTCCGGTCGCTCTCCAATCTTGTGCCTCCAGCTCGATCTTCACAAGCACTTCCTCAACCGATGGCAGGGCTCCATTGAACACTATGTCATTTCGGTGTTTCCACAACTGCCATAACACGAGAGTAATAACAGTCCACGTCTCCTTCCTCATGTGGTTTTGCGGGCGTAAATATGTCCATCATTTCACGAGGCTTGCATCCAATGTTGGCGTCCAGTCCGGTCTCCCCCATGTGCTTGTGATCTTGGTCCACACTTGCCTGGCGAAGACACAACTAAGCAACAGGTGATCTAAAGTCTCCGGAGCTTGATCACAAGAAGGGCATGCCGATGGGTGTGGCATCTGTCAGCGCTGCAACCGATCCGCAGTCCAGCACCAATTCCGCGTTGCCAGCCACGTGAAGAACTTGCACGCCGGCGGTGCCCGCGATTTCCAGACTTGGACAGCTCCGGCCTTCTCTATTCTTCCCGCAAAGTGTGTGCGGTATGCCGACCGCAGAGAAACTGCCCGTGCTCTCCCATGTCCATGTGATTGTGTCTTCCACACCTTGCACCAGCTCGATATTCTGAGTCATGTCTACCAAAGTGATGAACTCAAGTAGTGCATGCGTGCTCATATCCGGTGAGACATCTTGCCACCATCCGTCCGTGATCATTTGACTGACCATCTTTTTCCGTCCCAGCTTCTTGACCATGGAATATAGGTGTGGCATGGTATCCTCAATGCGACCGTCCCGGAGCCACCAGTCCGTCTAGAACCGCGCCGTGTTCCCGTCCCCAAGCGTGCATCTTGTAGCTGCTTTGTAGATGCTCATAAATTCTTCGGGTACTTGCAAGTTAAGAGCACCCCATGGCCGGTTTGGCTCTGTCCTTTGCAACTACGGCCACCTGGCTCTAAGCGATGTGTTTAGCAGACGCAAGTTTGGCACGCCCAATCCACCAAACTCTTTTGGCGCACAAACTTGGTCCCAAGTGACGATGCAATGCCCGCCATGAACATCACGCCTGCCCTTCCACAAGAATCCCCGACAGATTTTATTAGTGGCTGCGATGGTTTTGATAGGTAAGTCGAGCGCCATCATCGCATGCACTAGTATGGATGAAAGAGTAGTTCGCAGCAGCTCTAATCGTCCGGCTCGATAAATCAGCCTGGCTTGCCAGGCAGGAAGCCGGTCCACCAGCTTGTCAATCATGTACTGCAATTGGGCTACTGAAACTTTCCACAATGCAAGCGGAAGCCTGAGCTACCGGCAGGGCCAGTCCAAAACCTGGCACTCCATTTCATTTGCAATTAGCTGGCACTGTTCCTCGGAACACCTTATTGGGTGGGCGGAGCATTTGGACAGATTGGTACGCAGGCCCGTTGCGACACTAAAATCAGACAGCAGCGCTGCACACGCCCTATGACTTTGCAAGTCCGGCTTGATGAACGTGATCACATCGTCAACGTAGATGGAGGTGCGCTGCTGGTAGCCGGTGGGTGCAAGAGGTGTTAGAAGACCGGTCTCTGAAGCTCGGTGTATGAGGTGTTGTAGGCTCTCCATAACTAGGACGAACAATAGGGGGGAGACCGAGTCCCCTTGCCGCAACCCTTGCCGGTTATAAATGATCTCACCCGGAATGCCATTGAGAAGAACTCTTGTGGAGGATGACGCAAGTAGCCCAGAGATCCATGTCGTCCACTTGGTACCGAACCCCATGTGCTGGAGAACTTCCAATGGAAAGGCCCAGTGCACCGTGTCAAATGCCTTTGTAATGTCGAGCTTGAGCATCACCGCCTCTTTCTTTGTTGCATGCAGCTTCCTAGCCAGACCTTGCACCATCATGTAGTTGTCATGCAGCCATCTCCCTTTTATGAATGCGCCTTGGTGAGCTCCGACCAGATCCGGCATGTCAGCAACCACCCTTGTGGTCAACACCTTGGCGACTAGCTTTGGGAAGCTATGTATCAAACTGATTGGCCTAAACTCACGTATTTCCAGTGCAGCAGGTGTCTTGGGCAACAGCGTTATGAATGCCTGGTTTATGGAAGTGAGACCACGGAAATCCATTCTTCCAAACGAGTGAAATGCTGCCATGACGTCTTCCTTTATGATCGGCCAACAGGCCAGATAGAAATGCGCCGGAAAGCCATCGGGTCCCGGCGCCTTGTCAAGCTCTTGTGCCCGCAGAGCAGCCCACACCTCCTCATCAGTGAATGTGATGTCAAGATGAGACATATCCTTACTAGGTAGCCCCAGCTCTTCAAGATTGAGCGTGAATTCTCGGTCATATGAGTCCCCAAGCAAGTTGGGGAAGAAAGCATCCACCGCTTCTGCCATGGTCTCATGATTTGTAGTGATTACGCCATCCACTTTGAGCTTTGTGATGAAGTTTTTCCGTCTCCTGTGACTTGCATGCGCGTGGAAGAATTGCGTGCATGCATCGCCTTCTTTTAGGTAGAGTATCCAAGACCTTTGTCTAGCGATCGTCCGCTCCAGCGATGCTAGACCCAGCAGCTTGTGCTTGAGTAACCTCCGCAAACTAATCTCAGCTTGCGTTAATGTCCGACTCTCCATGGCGACATCCAGTCACAGAATGACCTCGTTCGCAATGCGGATTTGTTGTTTGACACTCCACACGTATTTGTTACTCCAGCTGGCTAGTCGTTTAGCTGTTGACTTCAACTTTGCCGCCAACCTCTTGTAGGGGTTTTGGATATATGGTTGGCTATCCCATGCTTGTTTGACCACGTCCTGGAAACCATCAAACTTCGTCCAGAATGACTCAAAATGGAACCGTCTTCCTCGCGTTAAGTTTGCCTCTAGGACCAAGTGGAGTGGGCAATGATCTGAAACATTTGTGCTGAGCCCCGAAAGGAATGCCGATGGATGCAGCTCCTCCCACTCCACTGAGACCAAAACTCTATCCAACTTCTCAAGCGTTGCCTCCATACGCTCGTTTGACCATGTGTATCTACGACTATTTAGGTATAATTCAGACATGTCCAAGTCATTGATGCATCTCCTGAATCTGCCCATCATTCGTCGGTTGATTCTATCGTTACTTTTGTCGGAAGGATCGGCAATTAAATTGAAATCTACAACGATCATCCAGGGGCCTGCATGTAAATCTCTATCATCTTTGAGCTCATGGATGAAAGACACCTTTTCGTTGTCCTCCTGGGGTCCGTAGACCCCCGTTATCCACCATCCAGTTGTGTCCTGGAACTGAACCCAGGCCGTGACCGTGTTCGCCGTCGTGTGAGGGTTTGTGAGCTGCACGCATGCAGACTTGGCCGCCAATAGAACACCCCCACGTGTACCTATCGCCGGAACACGGAAAAACACATCGAATGTTGGTCCGAGGCATTGCCGCACCACCGTCGGGTTCATGTCCTGAACCTTAGTCTCATGTAAACACACCACACATGCACCTGATACGTCTCCAACGTACCTATACTTTTGATTGCTCCATGCTATATTATCTACTGTTTTGGGCAATATTGGGCTTTATTATCCACTTTTATATTATTTTTGGGACTAACCTATTAACCGGAGGCCCAGCCCAGATTTGTTGTTTTATGCCTATTTGAGTGTTTCAAAGAAAAGGAATATCAAACGGAGTCGAAATGGAACAAAATCAACTGGAGAAGTTATTTTTGGAAGGAAACCTACCGATAGACTTTGACCCTATGTCAGAAGATGAAGGAGGAGCTCATGAGGGTAGGGGCGCGCCCACCCCCTGGGGAGTGCCCCTCTGCCTCGTGGCCCCCCCTTTGGTCCACCGACGTACCTCCTGCACTCATATATACCTACGTAACCTAAAACTTTCAGAACGGAGATTAGATCGGGAGTTCCGCCGCCAGAAGCCTCCGTAGCCACCGAAAACCAATCTAGACCCATTCTGGCACCCTGCCGAAGGGGGCAATCCTTCTCCGGTGGCCATCTTCATCATCCCGGTGCTCTCCATGACGAGGAGGGAGTATTTCTCCCTCGGGGCTGAGGGTATGTACCAGTAGCTATGTGTTTGATCTCTCTCTCTCGTGTTCTTGAGATGATACAATCTTGATGTATCACGAGCTTTGCTATTATAGTTGGATCATATGTTTCTCCTCCCCCTCTTCTCTCTTGTAATGAATTGAGTTTCCCTTTTGGAGTTATCTTATCGGATTGAGTCTTTAAAGATTTGAGAACACTTGATGTATGTCTTGCCGTGCGTATCTGTGGTGACAATGGGATACCACGTGATTCACTTGATGTATGTTTTGGTGATCAACTTGCGGGTTCCGCCCATGAACCTATGCATAGGGGTTGGCACACCTTTTCGTCGTGATTCTCCGGTAGAAACTTTGGGGCACTCTTTCAGGTCTTTTGTGTTGGTTGAATAGATGAATCTGAGATTCAGTGACACATATCATATAATTATACCCACGGATACTTGAGGTGACATTGGAGTATCTAGGTGACATTAGGGTTTTGGTTGATTTGTGTCTTAAGGTGTTATTCTAGTACGAACTCTAGGGCTGTTTGTGACACCTATAGGAATAGCCCAACGGATTGATTGGAAAGAATAACCTTGAGGTGGTTTCGTACCCTACCATAATCTCTTCGTTCGTTGTACGCTATTAGTGACTTTGGAGTGACTCTTTGTTGCATGTTGAGGGATAGTTATGTGATCCAATTATGTTAGTATTATTGAGGGAACTTACACTAGCGAAAGTATGAACCCTAGGCCTTATTTCCTATCATTGCAATACCGTTTACGCTCACTTTTATCACTTGTTACCTTGCTATTTTTATAATTTCAGATTACAAATACCTTTATCTACCATCCATATACCACTTGTTTTACCATCTCTTCGCCGAACTAGTGCACCTATACAATTTACCATTATATTGGGTGTGTTGGGGACACAAGATACTCTTTGTTATTTGGTTGCAGGGTTGCTTGAAAGATACCATCTTCATCCTACGCCTCCTACGGATTGATAAATTTTAGGTCATCCACTTGAGGGAAATTTGCTACTGTCCTACAAAGCTCTGCACTTGGAGGCCCAACAACGTCTACAAGAAGAAGGTTGTGTAGTAGACATCAAGCTCTTTTCTGGCGTCATTGCCGAGGAGGTTAGCGCTTGAAGGTATATCTTTAGATCTTGCAATCGAGTCTTTTAGTTTCTTGTTTTAGCACTAGTTTAGTTTATAAAAGAAAACTACAAAAAATAATGGAATTGAGTGAAACTCCTATGCTTTACCTTTTTAATATCTTTCGTGAGTATGATGGAAAGGAAAATTGTGCTCAAGTACTAGAAGAAGAAATCTATAAAATGTTTGGCACTAAATCTTTGAATGATGAGCATGATTGCAATGGTGTTAGTATGAATTCTTTGAATACCCATGATGCTAATGATGATTGCACTAGTTATGATGAAAATGTCTCCTATAGACATGTCAATTTTTGTGGAGTGCATGTTTGCAAGTACACACCAAATAGGGAAGATAGATATTGCAAGGGGCATAAGTACTTAGAAACCAAATTGTTGCAAGAAGAGCTAGATGAATGTGCTGAAAATTTAAGATATCTTACCCATATTTGCGAACTTTGCAATGAACATGGCCATTTAAATATCAAATGCAAATTGTTTCATGACCGTATCGTGTCCAAAAATTGTGATGACTTGATTTCCCTTGCACATCATAATGAACTTAGTTTGCTCTTAGGTTATGAAGAAATGAAACGTATAACTGAGGGTATTCCAAAATTTAATCTCGATAAACTTCTTGGTTTTGATCTAGAGAAGATTTATATGTATTGTGCGGTGAATTGCATTGAAAATCCTTATATTGCCAATTACATAAAGAAAAGAAAACAAATAGGAGATGAAGAGAATACTAATGAAAGGGAAGAGACTTCCCAATATCCTCATATTATTTCTTATGATGAATCAGGTAACGAGGAGGAGCCTTCTATTCAACCAATCTCATTAATAAGGAGCTTCAAAAAGAGGATTGAACCCACACATGAGGTGAATAAGAAGAAAAGAAAAAGGAAGAGGTAAAAAGGTATCGCTCCCAAATAAAGTTGCTCCTATTATTGTTGTGCCTCATAAAAATGAAGATGATACACTTGATGATGATCTCGTTATGCCTATTGCTTGTTGTGATGATTATGATTGGGAAGATAATGATACTTCTTATAATCTTGAAAATCTTTTTAGCACTTGCTTGGACGGATATAATAATTGCTATACTATTGATGCTATCCATACTATTAATGATGAGAGTGATTATGCTTATGATATGAAAAGGCCCAAGCTTGGGGAAGCTATGTTTGACGAGGATGACATATTTGAGAATATATTTGCTGCAATTAATGTTGGTCCCAAGCTTGGGGATGCTACGTTTAATGAAGATGATATTTTTAGTCTCCCAAGTTTTGATATGCATATTTATAATGATGATAGCATGCCTCCTACCTACGATGATTATTGTGATGATACTTATGCTATAAAAAGTAGTGATTATATTTATAAAACTTGTCATGATTATGGTTCCCCTTTTTCTGAACATTACTCTTTTAATATGAAAACAATTTATAGTATTCAAGTCTCTTATGATACTCCCACTATTCCGAATGAGAAGGATTTTGTTTGTGTGGAGAGTAGTAAAATTTCTATGCTTGTAGATCATGAAAAGAATGCTTTAGGTGCTGGTTATATTGTTGAATTCATTCATGATGCTACTGAAAATTATTATGAGGGAGGAACATATGCTTGTAGGAATTGCAATAATATCAAGTTTCCTCTCTATGTTCTTAAAATTTCGAAGTTATGCTTGTTTTGCCCTTCTATGCTAGTTGATTATTGTTCTCATAAGTTGTTTGCTCATAAAATCCCTATGCATAGAAAGATTGTTAGATTTAAATGTGCTAGTCATATTCTTCATTATGCTTTCTTTATGTTTCAATTCTTATCTTTTATGTGAGCATCGTTGAAATCATCATGCCTAGCTAGGGGTGTTAAACGATAGCGCTTGTTGGGAGGCAACCCAATTTTATTTTTGTTCCTTACTTTTTGCTCCTGTTTAGTAATGAATAATTTATATAGCCTCTGTTTAGATGTGGTTTTATGTGTTTAATTAGTGTTTCTGCCAAGTAGAACCTTTGGGAAGACTTGGATGAAGTCTTTATGATCATGCTGTAAAAAACAAAAACTTTAGCACTCACTAGAACTGCTGCCATTTCTATTTCGAGAGTGATATTTAATTAATTCTTTTTTAAGATGATTAATAGATAAATTCCTCAGGTCCAGCAATTTATTTGAGAATTTTATGAGTTCCAGAAGTATACATTTGATCCAGATTACTACAGACTGTTCTGTTTTTGACAGATTCTGTTTTCATTGTGTTGTTTGCTTATTTTGATGAATCTATGGCTAGTAAAATAGTTTATAAACCATAGAGAAGTTGGAATACAGTAGGTTTAACATCAATATAAATAAAGAATTAGTTCATTATGTTTGACACGAAAAGTAATAACAAACAATGATGGTTATTGTGTTATTATCTCTCTACGCGCCAAGGGAAATAAGTATGCGGGCGTGCCAGTGTACTAAGTACACAAATAAAAGATAGGTAAACTTGCACTTTATTAATCTCTCATTTGAGAAACAAAATTACAAGCTTCCATTACATAAGCGCTCCATGGCCTGCTAGAGCGGCCGATATGACTTCGCGATTGCGGTCTCCTGGTTCCCGGGGCCTCGGAAGGCTCCCGGTTAATTACTCCCGCGGGTTGCTCCGCGAGATACCTCTGATTAAGTTGTGTGGTCGATTTCGTTGTCTTCGCTTCTCGTCCTCCATGCATGATGATGGTGATGTGTGTGTGGGCAGCGGCAGAGCCCGTGTCCTCGTCGGTACACGCGCCGCAAGTGGCGTGGCCTTAGCGGTGGCCGTGCCCGCCCTCGCCGTCGTGCCTCGTCGGTCTTGGCGGTGTTGGAGTAGTTGGTGTTGGGGTAGCATGGGTCGCGCTCAGCTTAGACTTCTCGACGACCGGTTACTTCATCGGGGTGTTCAAGGGGCTACGCCTTGCGGGAGTAATGGTTTGGAGAGACTGGCGTTTGTGTAAAAACTGACACGCTCTCACGTTGGCATGGCCCAGGTGGTTGGCGCCTCGTCTCGGCTAGACACCAAGTATTTGGCGGTCGGCCAAGGCAAAGGGGACCGCCTCACGAGGCCGTGGAAAGGTGGCGTTGTAGAGGCCGCGTCGCCTTGGACTGGTGCTACGTCAAAGGGTGACCTGTACGCCGGCGACGTCGTGGACCTGTATGCCAAGGACCTGTTCGCCACGGTAGGTGCACCTCTCGAAGGAGGGACCGGTCTTGTACTGTGTCGCTGCAAATTCCGGCTCGGTGAAGGATATGTACTCCATTGACCTGTTCGTCGGGGACGCGTGCCTCGTGAAGGAGGAGCCGGTCATGGAGGCTCGTCTTGCGGACGCTGGTTCCGTCGAGAATCTGTACACCATGAAAGGAAAGGCGAGTCTCGGGCTGCATCGTCAGCGAACTCCGGTTCCACCGTGCCGTCTCCTCCAAGAGTGTGATGCAAAACCTGTACGCCGGTGACCTGGGTTCGCCATGGACCTGCCTGCCGAGCTCTGATTTCGTCACCGTCTTCTCCGAAAAGCAATACGCCAGGCCCGTTTATCGTGACCGGGACGTGATGGACCTGTGCACCGGAGAGTCGGAGACCTGTACGTCGCGACCTAAAACCATGACCTATTCGCCGGGGCCATGATAGAGTACCGGGGCTAGCGGTTGGGCCACGTCGTTGGCGAGCTCCGGCTGCTCCCGAGTCGAAGGTGGCACGCGAGGATAATGGGCTCGGTGAAGAGCGGAAGGAGACATGGCACAAGTACATCATGCCGGCGTCGTCTCCATGCCCTCGGCGAGGCCCTCCTTTGTGTGGATGGACGACTTCTCCACCGTGACCGTGTTCTGCATTCACGCATGTGGGATAAGAGAGAGTTAGTTGGTAATTTTACCTGCCGGTAAGATCAACTTGTCGTCCATGGCCGTCCAGTCGGTTGACCTCCGCCGTGCGTTACGTCTCCTGGCTTCGGGTGCGTGTAGCCAACGAGCGCCTCGGCCAGATGCGATCGCGTCCAACTCAAGCCGCTCCTGTAACTTTGCGTTGCGTGAGTGATATAGATGGTATGGATGAATGTGTGCTACGTGATGGATGAATGTGTGCGCTTGTGAACGGATGGATCTCCTGATGGATGGATGTGTGCGTTGGTAGCCGGCGAGTGCGGCGGTGACGGATGGATGTGGTGCTTGGTCGCTGGCGAGTGCGGCGGTGACGGATGGATGTGGTGCTAGCGGGTCTTCTCTCTGGGCATGCGTCCCTCCAGCGAAACCTCCTTGTGTCTGGCCATCATCATCGATATTTGATCCTGTTTGAGGTCAGAGTGGCGCGGTTGCCACAGCCGACGTGCCGGCAAGCCTTGCGCCATCTCGGCGGCCGTCGTTTCTGGTCATCTGATCGGTCGCGGGGCTGCCATGTTCATCGACGCTGCCGCCACAGGCGCATCTTCTCCTTACTCTGGTGTGCCCCGATGTGATCTCACGGTGGCCTTCCTCCGGGTCTTCCCTCGGCTGTTCTCCCTTGATGTTTCTCTTGATGCGATCTGGTGTATTAAGAATAGAAAGAAAGAAAAGGAACGAGTCATTGAAGAGAAGAGCACCATACGTGCCCTTGCATGCATGGGTCATGCATCTCGAGATGTCTTCACGCTTTCTCAAGAGCCAGCCTGACTTGACACGCAACGGCATCGTGTGTGTTGCCGTCGCCGTCGTCAAGCTTGGACAGGTGCCACTGCCGCCGCCGCGGCGTCCTCTCGCTAGTCTTCTTGCATGGTTACTTGCATCGTTGCGACGGAGCCGCCAGGGGCGCATCTCCTCCTGGTCCTCTCCCTTCCCCGGGGCGTGCTTTCCATCATCGCTCCTCACTGAAACGAGAGATGAAAAGAAAGGAAAAGTGAGAAGATTAATTATACATGTCGTTAACAAAGAAGGATGCTTGGGTTGATTGTTGATGTAGCGTGTGGCGAGTGTTGGAATTGATCTCAGTGTAACAAACTAAGAGAAATCAGGAAGAGACAAAGTCTCCTTACCTAACGTAAAGATGCACCATGATCGGAGGTGCTAAACCAACGTTTTGGTCCGGTCCCTGTTCCCTAGCGCTTATACATAAAAGGAGGTATATGTCCCATGTATGGATGACGATTACAAACACACAGAACCTCAACTGCCGATCCTAAAGAAGCGCCAAGGGTCCAGAAGACCGTCCACCACTGCCGGCCACTAGGAGGGTAGTGCCGGCGGCATCCAGCACTCTGCACGTCCATCTCCATGCTGCTGCTTCTTCCCCAACAAACTCCACTCTGCTGGAGGCTCACGGCAGCTGCATGGAGCCCCTGATGGTCTCTGAAAAATCATGGTTAGTTCCCAATATTCTACAGAAGAGGTGTTTTAATCTAGAGATCAAGATCCTATTATGTTAATACTAAAGAATTATTTCTAACATTGGTATCAGAGCATGATTGATCTCTGTTTACAACCCTAACTAGACCATGTTAAATCTTAATTATTAATGTCATGGTCTAACTTTTTGTATTAATGCTGCTAATTGGTCATGATTAGATTATAACATTTTACTGTTAGCACATTAGGATTATGTGTTAAGATCAAATTATGCAGGCTTAAGATTAATGATTAAAGTATAAGACTCTCTGTTAAGTTGACGATCCATGTTTAGGGTTAATTGCTTCGGTTAAGATTCTAATTGCTATTGGCTAGTGTTAATTCGATGATGATGATCATGTTCAACGGCTAGACTAATTGAGCCATGCTTCCGCATTATGTTGATCTTTCAACTAGCCCTGTTTAAGCAATCAGAAGGGGGGAATTGCAAACTCCAGAAAATCCCCAATTTGAAACCCTAGAACTAGGAATTCCGCAAATCAGCACCCAAAAAATGATGTAATCGAGAAAAAGAAGAGCTTTTGGGGCACACCTCATGATGCCGCGCCGGTGTACCTTCGGGATCCCGACGCCGGTGACGCCGTCGTCTCCTGGGACGATGCGCTGAAAGAATCGGCCGCCGCTGAGCTGCTAAAGGACGACGCGCCGAGTGTTTAGAGCCTCCAGCGCCGCTATTATGGATGTGCGCGTGTGAGGCCATCGCCGTGCACGTCGCCATCGCCCCCTAAATCGGTGGTGGCCGGTGCATCCCTCCCCACCGTACGAATCATCGGGCGCGGGCAGACGCAGAGGCCTCGTTCGATGGCAAAGCGCGCGGGATTCAATCCGCTGCACGCTTGGCCGGCGAGCGGAGCTCCCGCGCCGCCATGGCTGGCGAGCTCATCGAGCCGCTGCTGTTGTCGCCGCTCTGTGCGAGAGCGAGAAATCCGGGGAGGAGGAGGTCAAATGACCTAGGGTTAGCTCGGGCGGCGATTTTATTCCGTTCGCGAGCGATGCCGACCGTCCGTTTCGATCGGACGATTCACAAGAAATCGCGGCTCCGAGCAGGCCATCGGGCGCCATATGGGCTGTTTTCACGGCCGGACTGTGGCCCAAGTTGCCTCAGCCGACCAGAAAAGTTTGTTTTATTTTACGTGTAGCTGCTATGCTACTGGGCTTACTATGGGTAGCCGTGGGTATTTTTGGGCCAATTTTTTGTGGCAGTTTTCTGTATTTTTTGGCAGTGCATTTAAGTTTTTTGTTTTGGCTATCCACTGTATAATAAATTTAAGAGCTGCCAGAAAATGTGTTAAAGATTTTGCTTATGTCATCTTTTAAGCAATTAAGATTTATGTCATTTTATGGAATCCTTCAATGATGATAAGATTTTGTTAATAGAACGTCGTGGGTTGTTATGGGCATTTTATGAAGGTTTAGTGCACTTGTTAAGTTTATAATTATGCTTATGCACTAATATATTAGAATTTGCCTATAATTATGTTTATAATTTTCTGAATAAAGTTGTGCCAAAGGGAATTTTATTTGGAAATTTAATGTGACATTAATGTTGATGCCATCTTAATGACACCTTTTATGATGATCATATTTTCGGTGTCATTTCAATGAAGAAATTAATGTGAATCACTCATTGAATTTTCTGAAAATTTTATTTGAAAATTTTCATTGAGTGTGAATTTTACGTTGATGCCATACTTATGGCATTTTTTAATGATGTGATCGTCACTAAATGGTCGCGTGGTGTGGTTTTTCCGTACCTCACGGTGCATCTAATAATGTTGAGCTAGTGTGCTCGTTGACAAATACTAAAGATTATGTTGGTTCATTTCTTTTGTAGAATTAAAACATGCACTATTGAAATAAGCTTAAATGGACCATAATGGTATTGATAAAATTATGGTTGATTATCTAAACAAAGAAATTTTGTTTAAAGAACTTTATGTGATATGCAAAATCCTAGTCATTATATGACTTTTTTTTATGAAATCTATCCAAAGTACGTGTTGCCTTTTATCTTACCGTTATAATTTACCAAATATTATTATTTGGTGAATCCTTGTGTAAGCTTATGTCCAAATTTTATATAATTGTTTTTGGGGAAAATATTATGATATCCTTATGATAATGTTAATGTCATTTTCACTGTGAATGTTAATATCAATGTTTACTCAGTGGCAAAGACATTTATATTTTTGTGTTAATTCTATGCCATTTTCATTTATGTCTTTGAGAAATTTTTATGATAATTTTGACACTTAAGTTCACTATTATTATCAGTGTCAACTTGCGTGACAAAAGGTATCATTGTGTATGATGGCAAACATGGTTTTATGTTGTTTCTTTATGGTAATTTAGCTATTAATTTAGCCAAAGTTCTTGCTCATAATTATGTGCTTTATGACTCTCTAGTCAAAATGGAACCAACGGGAAGTTTTGATTAGAGATCTAAGAAAAATGTTATAATGGCATATGATGATATTCTGACCAACGTTGATTATTTTCATGTGTCATTTATGAATATGGATCAGAATAACAATTAAGCATCTCTTTGATTCATCTCATTGCATGGTTAATTCATGCTTGATGTTTTGTTGTGATGCTCATAATGGTGTCTTTTTTTAGCAATGAACATTAATAATGATGCCAAACTTCCGTTTTGGCATAGATGAACCTTATGTAAATAAATTTTGCACATGGAGGAATCTCCCAGTGTTTTCTTTGCCACTAAGGTTGAAGGATGTTAATCATGCTGATAAGGCAGACATTGGGGGAGATCTCAAGATGCATTTGCCATCATGCATATTACTAATGCAAAGGATATTAAAGTCAAAACTATTGGATTTATTCCACTAGCTTTTGGAGATAACTTCATTCTTCATCTATTGATGATGTTTGTTCATGTTCCAGTTATTGGAGAACCTTAACTTTGTCTCTCGAACAGATGACATGATTTTGTATTAAGTCATCTCCAATTATGTAATGTTAGTCCCATTCTAGGGTGAGACAAGTTATGTTTTCACTGAATGAATCATTTGTAAAGATTAAGTGATATGGTATAACTTGCTCATACTCTCCAGGTTCCCTGATGATCACTTTATTTAAAAGATGGAAAACATACCCAAAAACTTAATAATAATCATTTTAGTTCTAAACCACAACACCGTCGGGCTGAAGATGGAAAAGAACTTAATGAACTGTTATTATAAATGAAATATAACCACGAGCCACATGATACTAACAAACTTGCCACTTGAGTGAAATGTGACATATAATTATAAATGACGTTGGTCAAATATATAATCAACATGTTACATCATGATGGTCATTACACCAGAAACCTTGTCACTTTAGCATTCATGTGTGCTTCATAATGCTCATAAGGGATTACACATTAACATAATAAAGGGAGTGATTTTTCGTTCATTCTTCTAAATAGGACTTGTTGCATCTTAATTAGAGAACCAAAATTAGTGTGTGCTTTTCATACATTCTCCAACCAGGACTTCTCGTTGGTTCCATCTTAATTAGAGAATTAACGCACATATTTTTCTTAGCTTTATATGATATAAGTAGGAGAAGTGAACGTGATATCTCATATTAAAAAGACTTCCATTCTCCCCCTCGAAATGTGGTCGAAAAACACAATTCCAACGAGAAGTCCTGGTTGGAGAATGTATGAAAAGCACACACTAATTTTGGTTCTCTAATTAAGATGCAACAAGTCTTATTTAGAAGAATGAACGAAAAATCACTCCCTTTATTATGTTAATGTGTAATCCCTTATGAGCATTATGAAGCACACATGAATGCTAAAGTGACAAGGTTGCTGGTGTAATGACCATCATGATGTAACATGTTGATTATATATTTGACCAACGTCATTTATAATTATATGTCACATTTCACTCAAGTGGCAAGTTTGTTAGTATCATGTGGCTCGTGGTTATATTTCATTTATAATAACAGTTCATTAAGTTCTTTTCCATCTTCAGCCCGACGGTGTTGTGGTTTAGAACTAAAATGATTATTATTAAGTTTTTGGGTATGTTTTCCATCTTTTAAATAAAGTGATCATCAGGGAACCTGGAGAGTATGAGCAAGAATCTTAAGGATAACTCCATTAGATCTTTGTTCATATGCATCAGGGAAGGTGAGAAGAATGCATATTGCAACACTTAATGTTGAGACTTCACAATTTCCGTGTGATTGATAATGTGTGTTAATGATCATCTTAGAGGCTTGCCTGATAGTGAGCTCTAATGATGTATGGAACTCAATAGAGTTTCCTCATTAAGTTGTTATGATGCTTGTGTTATGATTATAACATGCTCTTGTGTTGACTAATTAATAGTGTATATATGACTCAACCATCGGGTTTTGTCAAATAGATGAAGTTAACATAAGGTATGTTGCCTCAGGAAATTCAATTGTGAAATAAGACGAGCGTTGGGACAAAGGGGAGTAAGTTCACTAAATGTGAAGTTGGAATATTTTTTGGCGGGCCAAGAAATTTCTACCTTCTATTGACATAAAAGGAACTTGGTGATGCCTTATACTTTATTTGTATCGGGCTTCATCAAGATATAGGTCCAAAAGGAGTATAAGTTCTCTTATGACGACATACTTCGGTAGAGTACGGAAGAAAATATTATGTGGTAGTACTCTATCTCACCTGCTGCTAAAGTTAAGGGCAATAAAGGCGGACATTTTAGTGTCCAAGGAACCATTATGAACTGATCAAATAATGTGGTTCCTTATGCTTCAGCTGTCAGAAGCAACATGTGTATTCAAGTATGAACATGCCCTTATTTGTGATCGGGAAAATTGGCAAATATACAAGTAAGTCCAAAAATGGACCACTGGAAAAGCCATCAAAAGTCTTGCAGATATGCAAGACAATAAAGTTTACATGCTCACTGATGAGAAGTCTGATAACCTGGTTATCCTAGGTTATTTAGACATTGTTTCTGCGAGATGAGTAGATATTAAAGTTTCCACGTCATGTTACATCCTCACTCTCGCATATGGAGCTATACCGTGGAAAAGCTCCATAATGACGCTGATGGCATTAGAAATAATGCACTTAATTATGTGGCATGTTAAGAGGCTATTGGGCAGGTTGTATGTCAAGAAATTTATTCCCAAAATTATGGTGGTAGACAACATTTTGTAACCACATACTGCAATATGAATCGCAGTTTTCTATGCGAGTAACAACAAGTTAAATGGTGTTGCCAAAACCATTGACAATATATTTAGTGTTGTGAAAGATAGAATCCAGGATCAAGCTATTGAAGTTGAGAGTATGAGTATGTTTGAATGTTTTACGGATCCGTTTATCAAAGGCTTACCACCCAATTGTATGATCATGTTGTTAGCATGGGTTTAGAAAGCCTTTTGATCCTGGAATTTAGGACCGTCAAATGAACCAACTCCCTTTAAGTAAAATGATATCCATTTCAAGATAGAATGGTATACTATAATTATTGAGGTTCAATGAAATTTCATTGGTCATTGCAACATCTTACTTTGGTATATTATTTCTATAATAAAAGTGGGCTTATGATGTTTGTTAACCTTACGATCAGGGGGAGAATGTTGGAATTGATCTCAGTGTAACAAACTGAGAGAAATCAGGGAGAGACAAAGTCTCCTTACCTAACGTAAAGATGCACCATGATCGGAGGTGCCAAACCAACGTTTTGGTCCGGTCCCTGTTCCCTAGCGCTTATACATAAAAGGAGGTATATGTCCCATGTATGGATGACGATTACAAACACACAGAACCTCAACTGCCGATCCTAAAGAAGCGCCAAGGGTCCAGAAGACCGTCCACCACTGCCGGCCACCAGGAGGGTAGTGTCGGCGGCATCCAGCACTCTGCACGTCCATCTCCATGCTGCTGCTTCTTCCCCAACAAACTCCACTCCGCTGGAGGCTCACGGCAGCTGCATGGAGCCCCTGATGGTCTCTGAAAAATCATGGTTAGTTTCCAATATTCTACAGAAGAGGTGTTTTAATCTAGAGATCAAGATCCTATTATGTTAATACTAAAGATTTATTTCTAACAGCGAGAACGCCTCGCCGGCGGACGTCCGTTGTCATCGCGGACGCCGGCCCATCGTCTGCGGCCTACAAGTGCACCGAGGCGCAGCGCATGGTCTGTCGCCGGGGTGCCCGTGGCCTCCGTCGGCGTGTGTGGTCGCTGCCTCTGTGTGACCGCTTCCCTCCGGGCGCCCCGTATGTGTCTCTGCTGGGAGCTTCTCGATGCCGCCGATGCCGACGCGTCTCCTGGCTCTCCTCCCCCAAGGACGTGGTTTCTATTTCATTTACAGGCATGGCCGTATAGGCTCCCATGCCATGTTCGATCTCATCGGCTTTTCTCTCGGCGGGGTTGCCGCACGTAAGACATGTTCATCTTTCATCACAAGGGCAGACCCTCCACATGACCTGCAAAAATGGGCGCGAGATGGTATATTTCTCATCTCGACGAACATGGCCATATAAGGCTCGATGTCGTGCTCATAATCTTATCGCTTTCCATTGCAGGACCTGTTCGTCTCCAGCATGTCACCTGTTCATCGATGGACAAGAAAAATACAAGAAAGTATATACCTTTTCTTACTGATCTTACCATCACCTTGTGAATGCGGTGGAAGAGATTGCTTGTGAGAAAATATGAAAGAAAGGCATAGCACAATCGATCTATAGGTGTCCGTGTGTGTGTGCGTGCGAGCGGCCTTGCGGCCAGCCTTATGTGTGCATGCAGCCTGGCGGCCGCGCGGCCGTGTATCTTCGCCCCCCGTCACATCCGGGAAGCAAGACATCAAACCTGTGCACCGCGATTGGAACGCCATGGACCTGTGCGCCGGTGACCTGTTCGTTGTGACCTGTGCATCGTAACCTGTTCGCCGGGGACATGTAGACTGCCATGTTAGAACAGCGTCGGGGCTAGTGGTTGGGCTGCGTCGTTGGCGAGCTCCGGCGGCTCCCGAGTCGTCTCCAGCCAAGAACATGACACCTGAAAATGAATGGCTTGGTGTAAACGATCTCCGGCGGTGTCGGTGCAGTCATCTCCGGCGGCGGCGACGGGATCACACGAGTGTCGTCTCCAATGACCGGCACGTACTCTCCGCGTAGCGCATGCATGCTGTTTATTTTTAGATAGGCGATCCAATCTTCACAAGGGCAAGGGCCAGACTTTCGGCGGCCTCTCCATGCGTGCTTGCCGCCGGCTTCTGCCTGCTCCTTGTACCTGTATACAACAAACATAAACCTCACCTTGATTACCTGAGGTTGCGTGGAGACGTACAGCCAGTCGGCCGGCCAGCTTGACGAAAAGAACGGGAGAGATTTTATGTATGTTGAACTCCTCGTGTGTGTATAGATCGGGGAAAAGAATTGAGGTGTTGTATAGCTAGGAATGAGATGGGAGTTGTGCGGGGCCTAAACACCATGGCCTTCTTCCTCTTCTGTGTGCAGCTTAGCGGCGGCCGCCGCGTGCGTGTGTGAGCGGCCTGACGGCCAGCCATATAGTGCGTGCCCCCTTTGATCTGACGCATGGGCATGCGTATATATAGGCAGAGGTGTGGGAATGGATAGCTACTGCGAGCGCCCTCCAAGTTGTTAGGCCGTTGCTTCTTTTGCGGCTTAGTTTGGAGCATACTTATCTTATCTGGCCAGCTATGAGAATCCGCCGTATCAGTTGGCCTGGTGCGGCTCAACAAAAACCACACACGAGCCAGACCGCCCGTACAATCTCAGTTGATTGATTTGGCTTGGGATCATGTATAGCAAAGCATGCATGAACACTTATATTTGTACGTAAGCCAAGAGCATGGGCATTTACGAGTAATTATCAGGCCATGATCACATTTCTTTAATAAATATATTTTCACCTTAAACAATGCCTTTGGGTGCTTTCATGTCTATGCTCATATTAGTACATTCTTCCTAGCACACGTAGCCATGCATGGCTCTTTTGCATGCATACCTTGCTAGTAGTTAGATAATCAAGTTGATTAGGTCACGTACGTGTGGGCATAAATAATGCTCCACCGCCTGAATCATCTATTTCCAAAGAAATCAACATCTTTGTCACTGCCATGTACGCGCTTGTAAGTATGTAGTAATTTCATATGAGACATACTTGACAAGTGTAAAATTACGACAAAATCGCGTCGAACACATTACAGTACCTTGAAGTGGTGTTTTGTTTTCTTTCGATAACGGAGCTTACGAGTTTTCTGTTAAGTTTTGTGTTGTGAAGTTTTCAAGTTTTGGGTAAGGATTCGATGGACTATGGAATAAGGAGTGGAAAGAGCCTAAGCTTGGGGATGCCCAAGACACCCCAAGGTAATATTCAAGGATAGCCAAGAGCCTAAGCTTGGGGATGCCCCTCCGGGGCATCCCCTCTTTCGTCTTCGTTCATCGGTAACTTTACTTGGAGCTATATTTTTATTCACCACATGATATGTGTTTTGCTTGGAGCCTCAATTTATTTTGTTAGGATTTTCTTGCTGTTATTTAGAACAATGTTTTGCATCTTTTATTTCAATAAAAGTGGCATTGATAGCCATTACTATGCCTATTTTAGAAGTCCACATGTTGTTGTTTGAAAACAGAAAGTTTACCGTTGTTGCAATAATTTTCTAAAAAATTCAGAATGTGATAAAATGTTGAAACCTTTTGCATATTAAGCTCTAATAAATTTACTACAGTGGGAATTTTCTTTCATAATTTTTGGAGCTAGGGAAGTATGGATGTTGTTGCATTCTTTACAGACTGTCCTGTTTAGGCAGATTGCTGTTATGTTTGCATTGTTTGCATATGTTTGCTTCTTTCATGATTCTATTTGAGGATAGGACAATTTAATATGCAGAGGCATTTAGTATGCAATGTTGAATAATAATTTTTGTGATTTTCTACAGTAGAGTATGATAAGGTTTTTGCAATGGTTTATACTAACTTATCTCACGAGTCTTTGTTGAGTTTTGTGTGGATGAAGCTTTTGAGATTTAGGGAGACCTTGATATGAGAGGAATTAAGGAGACACAAAAGCTCAAGCTTGGGGATGCCCAAGGCACCCCAAGATAATATTTCAAGAAGTTTCAAGCATCTAAGCTTGGGATGCCCCGGTTGGCATCCCACCTTTCTTCTTCAACAATTATCGGTTAGTTTCGGTTGATCCTAAGTTTTTGCTTCTTCACATGATGTTTGCTATTTTTATAATGTCATTTTTGTTTTGCTTTGCTTGCTGTTTGAATAAAATACCAAGATCTGAAATTATTAAATGTTAGAGAGTCTTCACATAGTTGCATAATCATTCAACTATTCATTGATCTTCACTTATATCTTTCGGAGTAGTTTGTCATTTGCTCTAGTGCTTCACTTATACCTTTTAGAGCATGGTGGTAGTTTTATTTTAAAGAAATAGATGAACTCTCATGCTTCACTTAGATTATTTTGAGAGTCTTAAATAGCATGGTAATTTGCTTAAAATCCTAATATGCTAGGTATTCAAGAATAATAAAATTCTCTTATGAGTGTGGTTGAATACTAAGAGAAGTTTGATAGTTGATTATTGTTTTGAGATATGGAGGTAATAATATCAAAGTCGTGCTAGTTGAGTAGTTGTGAAATTGAGAAATGCTTGAGTTAAAGTTTGCAAGTCCCGTAGCATGCACGTATGGTAAACGTTATGCAACAAATTTAAAACATGAGGTGTTATTTGATTGTCTTCCTTATGAGTGGCGGTCGGGGGCGAGCAATGGTCTTTTCCTACTAATCTATCCCCCTAGGAGCATGTGCGTAGTGCCGAGATTTTTGATGACTTGTAGATTTTTGCAATAAGTATGTGAGCAGTGGCGGAGCCAAGGGGGGACGAGCAGGGGCCAGCCCCCCCCCCCAACGATCGAGCGAACATCATGTATCAGTGGTTAATTAGCGATAGGATTTGCACGCACAACGTTGTCGGCCCCCCTATCCTTACGTGAATACTGGAAGAAAAGAAAAACGATCCACGTACAAAGCCCACAAATTAATTGTTTTCTATCATGCCAAGACGGATTGCAACATGGGCCTCCGCTAAATCTCCTGGCGGTGGGAATTATCTCTGTGATTAGCCTAAAAAACAAATCTCTGTGACTAGCGTGTGCGAGCATATAGGGCTGAGCCCTACTGTCCTATGCCTTCGCAGCCTGCTTCTGGTCTTCTTCTTTTTTTGCAAAAGAGCCTGCTTCTAGTCTTTGATCTAAAGATATGATTCATACGGCAACGCGGGTCGCTTCACCCACCAATTCTTCATGCTACGGCCAACGAATTAGCCGAGGCACCCGCAATAGTTTGAAAGCTTGGTCAAGCATCCGTAAACAATTATGGTTATGGCATATGCCCGCCAATGATGACTAGCCGATATACTTGGACCTAGCAGCAAAGGGGCAAAGGGCATCAGGAGGAGCGGATTTGGTTCTCTAGGTATGTATTCTAGCAACCTTGATCAATTTTTGCTAACTAAACGATAAAATTTCCTATACAACCAGTGATGATTTCTCATTCAAACATATATAAATGCAAGTTAAAAGCCAACCATGTGATAATACATGATTATTTTTGTTCGTATATCTTAAATTTCCATATGACGATGTTTATTAGCATGTCGTTTCATGTCGTATTTTATAGTAATTTGATTATCAACTTCGTCTTTTTGGCGCGTATGTGGAATTATTGGCCAATATTAGCTACCACTACACACGCTCCAGCTACCAAAAAGAAAACTTATGTGTCCAAGCTAAGTTTCATACGAATGATACTTGAGTATAAACTATTGGGCAGTATGCGAGGCATAATATTTGCTGGCTTTGTGGCCGTTTGCCCCCCCCCCCTATGCCTAAATCCTGTCTCCGCCCTGTATGTGAGTTCTTTATGACTAATGTTGAGTCCATGGATTATACGCACTCTTACCCTTCCATCCTTGCTAGCCTCTTCGGTACCGTGCATTGCCCTTTCTCACCTTGAGAGTTGGAGCAAACTTCGCCGGTGCATCCAAACCCCGTGATATGATACGCTCTATCACACATAAACCTCCTTATATCTTCCTCAAAACAGCCACCATACCTATCTATTATGGCATTTCCATAACCATTTCGAGATATATTGCCATGCAACTTTCCACCGTTTCGTTTATTATGACACACATCATCATTGTCATATTGCTTTGCATAATCATGTAGTTGACATCGTATTTGTGGCAAAGCCACCGTTCATAATTCTTTCATACATCTAACTCTTGATTCATTGCATATCCCGGTACACCGCCGGAGGCATTCATATAGAGTCATATTTTGTTCTAATATCGAGTTGTAATTATTGAGTTGTAAATAAATAGAAGTGTGATGATCATCATTAATAGATCATTGTCCCAAATAAAAAAATAAAGGCCAAAAAAAGAGAAGCCAAATAAAAAAAGAGACAATGCTACTATCCTTTTTCCACACTTGTGCTTCAAAGTAGCACCATGATTTTTATGATAAAGAGTCTCTTGTTTTGTCACTTTCATATACTAGTGGAAATTTTTCATTATAGAACTTGGCTTGTATCAGCGCCCGAGCTCGAAATTATGTTTTTATTGCATTTCGTTTTGCCGGGTTGTTCACCCCGCGCACATTCCACACCACAATCACCTTGCTTGGATCAGCCATATGAAAGGCCTACCAGCGTACAACCCCGAGCTTATAGCCCTAGAGTACTACGTCCTCCGTCGCCCTTCCTAGTGGTAGTACGTCCGCCTGCCAACCAAATAGGCCCACGATAGCAGCTATGTGTGACTGTTGTAATGGTCTTGAGAACAGTTGCAGGTAGGCCTGCATGGCCTCGTCGCCAATCATCTCGCCTTCCCGGGCAATGCCAAGCTGCATCATGAGAGTGCGTTGTTGCGTCTTGATTGAGCCGCCACTTGTTAAGTGCCCATTGATCCTGAGGCTGCGTCGAACAGTTGAGGGTGGGGTCCTCCTTCGCCGCTTGTTTCTGACCACGCTGGGTCGCGAGAGGACTGGCGTTATTCTCTTCCTGTACTGCGTCCGTAGCTGAGCAATGGAGCAGTCTATCGACCTTGTCTCCAATCCCTGATCGGTTGTGGATTCCGATCCCGAGAGAGAAACCAGGAAAGTGTCCATCGCGTTGCCCCTGCCGCCTGCCATGCTAGCTGTGTTCTGCTTGGACCAGCTGCTATCCCCACAATGGAGGGAATTGAGAGGAGTCCTCGTATGATTTGAATTTGGAAACATCCCGTCTCTATCCGGTGTCATCACTAGGTGATTGCTTTTTGAGCATTGGTCAGGCGTGAGTAGCAGCCTTGCTTCGGTGGCTGCCTGATCG
This sequence comes from Triticum aestivum, assembly GCF_018294505.1. Taxonomy (NCBI): domain Eukaryota; kingdom Viridiplantae; phylum Streptophyta; class Magnoliopsida; order Poales; family Poaceae; genus Triticum; species Triticum aestivum. The sequence continues at coordinate 681,608,056 of NC_057797.1, forward strand.
ATTCCGTCCTTGTCCTTATCTCCTGCCACAAAACTATCACCAGTCTCTATCCTTCTTGGTCCGGCCCTGCCTGTAGCAAAAATAGGCGTGAGTATGCCAGTTGGGCTCCTCTCCTCTGGAAGCATCCCAGCAAGCGGCTCCCCATCCACTCTGGTCAAAGGTGGGCTAGAGATCAGAAGCGGGCCCTCCGTCCTTTCTATGTCAGCCACACCCTGGGGCGACACGTGATCCAGGGCCACCATGAGCGGGGCCTATGCCCTTTCCACATCAGCCACGTCCTGGAGCTGTACGCGTTCCGGTGCCGCCATCCGCGTACCAGCCCGTTCACACTCCCGTACGCCGGCAACAGGGAACGATCCGCTGTCCTCCACGCCGGCGGCAGCTGCGAGCACTGTAGTCTCCTCAGCTGTCCTCGTCGTGAGCGTCTCAACCACCGGAACGTCCACGGTGTCACCGACACGGGCAGGTCGACGGCAATCCTCCTGTGCCCTGACGCATCTCCCCTTCTTGCCAACGGCCTTTGTCGCCAGTTGCCACCGTCCTGCACTCCCCTCGTGTACGAGAAACGGCGCCTGGTGTGGCGTGCTCCACCTGGCCCGTCAGGATCAGCCATGGGATGATCGAAGTCATCATCATCGTCGCCTTCATCGCCCGAGGATGGACCTGAGCTTTGCACAGTATTCTTCGTATGCACCAAGTGTACCATGACCTTGTACTCCAGCATGGCCTTCTCCAGTGGCACTAACGCGTCCGCCGGCAAGACCAGGCCGTCCGCAAGCTCCACCTCCATTGCCTCATCCGGCTCCTCGACCAGGATGAGCTTCTCCTTGGGCACCAGGGAGGGGTCATCTGTCCACGCGTAGGTCTCGAAATTGCCCAAATCTGCCCGGTTAGCCGTCTGTGTGCCCAGACGCTCAACCCAAGCCGAAGAGCCAAGGATGATCTGCGCTGTCGAACGACTCCACACATGCGGGGGAACACCTTCCATGTTGATGCGAATTCTGTAGTGAAACGGCCGGCGAGTGGCTTGTAGCTGTCTGTTCCAAGGTGAGAGCCTCAAGGAGAAGCCACGGCCCTGCACCTCGCCGGCGTTGTCCACGATGTCTCACGCCACTCTTGAAGCAAACACTAGGAGGAAATCAGCAGGCCAGAAACGATGAACCGAGAAAGCATCTGCGGCCTCCGGGACAGCAGCCTCCACCGCAGCAGTCACCGCGCTCAACGATGTCCTTGGCCGGCCGGCCATGGTGAACGCAACCAGACTCCATCGCAGGGCATCCTCTGCAGCGACCACCTCCGGTGAACGTGGGATGATGCAGCACTCCACACTCGGCCTGGCAGACGGCGAGCCTGGCCTTGCCCTCCTGCTGGTCTCACCCACCTCCGACGCCGCGTCCGGCGCACGCTCCGAGGGCACCCTGCCAGTGGAGACCACTGCAGGGCCCAAGCGAGCATGTGTCGGCGCCCCACGCCGCTGCTGCTCACTAGCCCCAGCCACCGGGCGGCCGTGCTTCGAGGGAGCCCTGCCGGCCGCAAGGACCGCAGGTCCCAGGCGAGCATGCGCCGGCGTGACCCGCTGCTCAGGAGGCGAGCACAGAGGCGGTGGCGATGATGAAGGCCCGACACGGGCGCCGAGCCGCTCACTGATTGGCCGCAAATTGGCCGACGACGGTGAGCGAGAGCGAGGGTTGGTGCACTCCCGGGCGATGTGCCCTGGTCGTCGGCAGCGGAGGCACACCCGCTCGTTTGTGCACATGGCGGCGACGTGCTCCTCGCTGAGGCAGTTGAAGCAGAGCTCAGCAAGGTCAGGTGGAAGATCTGAGCGAATGTTCATGGAAGGGAGTGGGGGGGGCAGGAAGACGCCTGGGGCGATGGCGCTTGCCCCCCGCCATCTGCCAACCTCCACGCCCTCCCTCGTTCAGCGCCTCCTCGCGGATGAGATGGAGGACAGGCGCGGTGCAGGGGGCCGGGGGGACGAGGGTGGCGCGGGAGAAGGGAAAGAGTAAATTAGCCCCTAATTGCAAATTTACAGTCCATGTAATATTTTTCAGAAGTCATAAACTTCGATCAATTTTTGTAGAAAATTATGAACATTTATAATATCAAGCATATATCATATGAAAGTATACTTCATGATGAATGTAATGGTATTGAATTGATACCATAAATGTTGATAATTTTGTCTAACCAAAGTTTAAGAAGTTTGACTTCAAAAAATTAGGGTATGCACCAAAGTTTAGGGCAAGCATGGGTCTGACGAAAAATCACGAGATGGAACCGATAACGTACCGACTTTGATTGCAACGCGTAGACGAGCCGTACGTGCCGGCCCACGACACACACGCGATTCTACGTAGGATGGGCCGATCGGTCGGGTGTATGTCGTGATCTGCAGATCCAGATCTACCTAGCGGATCAGCATGGCCAGGGCACGCGTACGCCACGCCGGCGGCGAAATCGGCGACGACATCCTCCTGGAAGTCTTCGCGCGCCTGCCGGGCTACCAGGACATTCTCCGGTGCGCGGCGACGTGCAAGCGATGGTTCGGCCTCATCACGGACCCGGCCTTTCTTCGGCAGGTCGGCCTCTGGCCGGAGACGGCGCGCCGCCCGTCCGTCCTCGTAGGGATATTCTCCCAGAGATCACAGCCCAGAACATCGATGAAGCCCTTGAAGAGGAAACCCTGTACCCCTCCGGAGTTCCTAAGCCTTGGGGCCGGCGGCGCGCACCTCACATTCAACTCGTTCGTCCACAACGACGATGGGCTCTTCAACCTCGCGAGGCCACTGGCGTCGCGCCGTGGTTTCCTCGTCGTGCGCGCCTTGCTGCCTGGCCATAAGAAGCTCCGTCTAGCAGTGTGCCGCCCGCTGATCGAGAGGCGGGACACGCATCTTCTCCCAGAGCCTCCCTTGGACCCAAGCCCCACGTCCCTGGATAGAGATACAGTTGGCTGGGCGCTTCTCACAAGCGCAGACAATGGCGACGACGGCTATGCAAATTCGGACGACCGGCGCCACTCTACGTTCCAAGTTCTTCTGATTTACGTCGATGAGGACGGACTTGTGTACACATGCATGTACTCCTCCGACAGGGGTGTTTGGAGCGCACCCACCATGTGTGGTCGGCTACCTTCAGGTCTCACTAGGCGTGGCCCGCGTGCTGGCGTTGTGACCCGCGGCGGCACCGCACATTGGTTGCACGGAGACAAGACAAGTTTCCACATCTTCAGCGTAAGCAGCGCCACCACACATGCCTCTTTGACCAAGATTCCAATCGAATTCCACCATGGCGATCCATGGCCGCGACCGCCATTACTATGCACTGTCCAAGATGGAAGTATCTCGTTTGTTAACATAAGAGAACATGGCATGCTAGAGCTTTGGACAAAGCAAAAACAGCAAGATGCTGGTAAACATGATCGTGGTTGTGAGACTGACTGGCTACACTCTCAGTTGGCAGATCTGGGTAACAAGAAAATAAACCTTGTCTTCTTTGCAGAGAAAAGAGACGCTTTACTTGTGGAGCAGGCTGGTGATTTCTTCACTATCGACCTCACGAGTAAGGAAAAAAATGTTGATTGAAGTCAAAGACAAGAAAGCGAGACATGCCGCGAGCATGGAATGGTTCCAACGGCATGTTGTAGTAGTACTTAGTGTGGTAGTAAGTTTCACGAACCGTGGGATTTTAACACTCCTGTGTTGTATGAGACGGACTGTGTGTTCTCGCCATCGCTAGCCTCCAAGGCAGGATAAGAGCTAGAGATTAATAAAGGTATACAGTATTATTAATGGATGTCATGCATGATTTATTGGTATACAGGTAGCTAATTTTAAGATGGGTCGATCCATCGGGTGTATGCGTCGATGAATCGCTCGATGTTGGATCATCGCCAAAAGAATGTAGCGGAAGAACGCTCCATTTCTCCTTTGTGGATGCATCGGTGCATGCATGTGGTTTACTCGGTTTATCTGTTCTGAGTAATGTTCACGCAGAAATCATTGCTAAATTCCCGATGTGTTAAACCTGTTCGATATTACTCTACTGATTATTTTTACCCAAGGACCGTAGAAGATAGAACGATCATTCTTCGGTATTTTCTCTACATATATAAATAAAGTTATGTACAGAAAGTGAGCAAAAGGAAATACTCCTAAATTGATCAACGACTAAGGCCCTATTTGATAGCAAAGTATCTTCAGAGTACTTTGATAACACCACTTTTTTTTAGTTATTGTAGTTTTAGTTCCTGTGACCTGTTTGGCCACCAATGGAAAAATGTGGTATTGAAACTAGAGTATTCCCAACAAAAAAAAGGCTTATATGGGTAGGGTGTACACGCGTGTATTTATAGAAATGAGTGTATGTGAGCGACTTTGGTTGTACTGCGTTTAAAAAAAGGCTCCTATTACGTACACGCACATATCAATCCTCAACCAAAAAAACTTACACGCAGATAGCAATGATGTTTTTTTTGCGAAAAAATTTCTGATCTATTTATTTTCAATCATGATAGTACAACAAACACCAGAAATAATAAAATTTACACTAGATCCGTAGACCGTTAAGCGACGACTACAAGTATTGAAGCGAGCCGAAGGCGCGCCACCGTCATCGCCCCTCCATCGTCGGAGTCAAGCACAACTTGTTGTAGTAGACAGTTGGGGAGTCGTCGTGCTAAGGCCCCATAGGACCAGCGCACCGGATGTAACGCCCCGGATGTAACATTCCTTAATTGTAACTCTAACTTTTGCCATTTCCTACTATGTGTTATGTTATTTCCTTCGTGGTTGACACCACCACCAGATAGAACGATCATTCTTTGGTATTTTCTCTATATATACAAATAAAGTTATGTATAGAAAGTGAGCAAAAGAAAATACTCCTAAATTGATCAACGACTAAGGCCCTGTTTGATAGCAAAGTATTTTCAAAGTATTTTGATAACACCACAGTTTTTTTTAGTTACTGTAGTTTTAATTACTGTGACCTGTTTGGCCACCAATGAAAAATGTGATATTGAAACTAGAGTATTCCTAACAAAAAAAAGGACTTATATGAGTAGGGTGTGCACGCATGTGTTCATAGGGATAAGTGTATGTGAGTGACTTGCGTTAAAAAAAAGGCTCCTATCACATACCCGCACATACCAATCCTCAACAACAACAAAAAACATACACGCACATAGCAATGATGTTTTTTTTGCGAAAAATCTTCCGATCTATTTATTTTCAATCATGACAGTACAACGAACACGAGAAATAATAGAAATTACACCAGATCCGTAGACTGCCTAGCGGCGACTACAAGCACTGAAGCGTGCCAAAGGCGCGCCGCCGTCATCGCCCCTCCATCGCCGGAGTCAGGCACAACTTGTTGTAGTAGACAGTCGGGAATTCGTCGTGCTAAGGCCCCATAGGGCCAGCGCACCAGAACAACAACCGCCGCGGATAAGAATAACATAGATCGGAAGGATCCAATCCAAAGACACACGAGCGTGCAGAACACCAACGATATCCGAGCAAATCCACCAAAGATAGAACCGCCGGAGACACATCTCCACATGCCCATCAACAATGCTAGAGGCGCCGCTAAAACGGAGGCTAGGCGGAGAGACCTTTATTCCATTTTCAGAGAGCCGCCGTTGTTTCGCCTTCCTGAGCAGAACACAAATACTAATAAAACTGAAAGAAAGGACTAAAAATGAAGTCCTCCCGCCGGCTCTTGGCAGGATCCACCACGCCTCCATGGTCCTAGGGCCACCGGAGACGAGGCGGGCCTGCGTCGGCGCCGGCGAGAGGCAGAAACCCTAGCTGTTTTTTTAGAGGAGGTGGAGGAGGCGGGGGCTGCGTCTTTAGATGTGCGGCCGCGTGCGTAACTACATAGCAATGATGTTTAACACGGCGGGCATCCCGGTGGGATATGTCAAAGCATTTCACCTGTGCTCTGAGATGGATTTTGTGTTTAGTTAGTAGCTGTATGTTCTTCACCTCTTCTAAGCTTTTTTGTTTTTGAGGATCATTCACCTCTTCTAAGCTGGGAGGTAAGTTTAGAGGCGGTAAATTCATAATAACTGATCTAAAAGATTTTGCTACACCGCGGTGATATTAACCTCCCCGGCCGGCCGTGGCGGCGAGGAGGAAGGTCAAAAGTTATCTCAGAGAAGGCGTATTCACGTTTGAACTGCAGGTACCAGAACGTGCTGCGTAAATGTCTTGCTAATATTTTTCTTAGAATTGCTACTCACTGTTTTGAACTGTAATAATTTTCTCAGAAGCCAGAATTGCTACCCAGTGTTTTGAAGCTCAGGCCTCTTTTGGTTTGGAGGAATTTTGTAGGGATTTCATAGGATAGGATTTCTGTAGGAAAAATTCCTTTAGTGCCCTTTGGTTTATAGGAATAGAATCCTATTCCTATGAAGGAATTCTTCCTATCCTTCACATTTCATAGGAAAATAAACATTAGGCTAGATTCAATGGAAAAAATCCTATGATGTGAAACAAAGGACATCTCATTTCCTATTCCTACTCATAGGATTTGAGAAGCATGTCATCTCATTTCCTATAACTTTCCTATTCCTATGATTCTCCTACCCTATGAACCAAAGGAGGCCTCAGCCGGTCGGCGTACTGACTCTATCGAGTATCGACCTCTCCAGGTAGATTCCTAATCAATCCTCTAATGACCAGGTAAACTCATATTCCATCCTTGATTCGGCTACCCCTTTGGCCGTGACTCGTGACCTCTTGAGCGATCCGTGTCTGAGTCGATCGTGGAGATGACCAACGCTGACCAGGACTGCACACGGCCTTATAAACTACGTACTGCAGGCCTTATACCGTGAGCTTCATCTTGCTGTATGCCGCCCTCTGATTGACAGATGGGACACACGTCTTCTTCCACCACCTCCCTTCAATATGATATTATGATTGGACGGCAGAGCCGTGCGCGTAAGCTAACTGGCTGTGCAATTCTCACCGACGCTGATCATGACGTTGGTGGTAACATGGACCAGCAGCAGCAGAAGCCAACATTTCAAGTGATCTTGACTTATAGAGGGGATTGTGGATACGTGCGTGCGTGCACATACTCCTCCGTCACTAATAGCTGGAACACGCCCATCAAATATTGCGAGGCTTCCGAGTTCCGTAAATGTGGACCGCGCGCGGGTGTCGTTGTTGGCGACACCGCATACTAGTTGTACAGAGACAGGGATAACTTCTACACCCTCGGCATAAGTTGCGCCACATCACATGAGTTATTTACTAGGATTCCGATCAAAATTAACAAGAGCGAGCAGCGGCCTCGGCCGCGACGGCCGTTTCCATGCATTGCCGGAGAAGGAAGGCTTTCGTTTGTTAATTTCCAACACCATGGCGTGCTAGAGCTTTGGACCAAGAAACAACAAGATGGCTGTGATCTTGACTATGAGTGTGACGACGGATGGCTACACTCTCAGCTCGCGGATCTTGGGAGCGAAGAAAAGATAGATCTTGTTTTCTTTGCAGAGAGCAAGGGTGCTTTGCTCATCAAGCAAGGCAATGCCTTCTTCACAATTGACCTCAAGAGTAAGGAAAAATCGTCGATAAACCTCGATGAAGAGGAAATAGAGCATGTAAGGAGCACAAAGGTGTTTAAAACAGAACATTGTAGTAGTAGTAGTAGTACCGATTGTTATAGTTGGGGCGTACACGCGAGCACAAAATGCCGATACGGTCCACAGGTGCTCTACGAGATGGATTTTGTATTTAATTAGTTGTTGTATGTTTTCACATCTCATCTTCGAGGTAAGATAAGAGGAGATTAATTCAGGGCCTTCTAATGATTTCATAGTACTACATGCATGATATATCGAAAGTTCTACTGTTTATATAACAAATCTTATCTGCGAATGAGCCTTGTACATGTGTTGCTATTTTACTAGTATATTTTTTCAGGGGAAGGATACCATTTTTTCCACAATGTGAGCTTTGTTGACTTGTGCACTGACACCGCTAGATCATAGAGCGAGGTGGGTTTTGCCAAAACACATCGTGTCCAATGAGCTCTGTTGACTTGGTGTAATATTTTACAGTATTTTCTGGTGATCGTGCATTGCCATGGACGCCGCCTTGTGCTGCGCCAAATTCCCCTGCCCAATCTTTCGTGCACCTGACAGACCAGGGGATGGAACCGAATATGTACCGATTGAGATTAGAACGCGTTGAGCCGCCCGTACAGGAGCCGTACGTGCCGGCCCACGACACACACGCGATTCTACGTAGGATGGGCCGATCGGTCGGGTGTACGTCGTGATCTGCAGATCCAGATCTACCTAGCGGATCAGCATGGCCAGGGCACGCGTACGCCACGCCGGCGCCGGAATCGCTGACGACGTCCTCCGCGAAGTCTTCGCGCGCTTGCCCGGCTACCAGGACCTTCTCCGGTGCGCGGCGACCTGCAAGCGATGGTACCGGCTCATCACGGATCGGGCCTTTCTTCGGCAGGTCGGCCTCTGGCCGCAGACGGCGCGCCGCCCGTCCGTCCTCGTCGGGATATTCTCCCAGAGAAAAGAGCCCGGAACACCGGTGCATCCCTTGAAGAGGAAACCGTCTACCCCTCCGCAGTTCTTAAGCCTTGGGGCCGGCGGCGCGCACCTGACGTTCAACTCGTTCGTCGGCAACGACGATGGGCTCTTCAACCTGGCGAGGCCACTGATGTCGCGCCGCGGTTTCCTCCTCGTGCGCGTCTTGCTGCCTGACCGTGAGAAGCTCCATCTAGCGGTGTGCCGCCCTCTGATCGACAGGCGGGGCACACATCTTCTCCCAGAGCCGCCCTTCCAACCAAGCCCTAGGTCCCTGGTTAGAGATGCAGTTGGCTGGGCGCTTCTCACAAGCGCAGACAATGGCGACACTGGCTGTGCAAACTCGGACGACCGGCGCCAATCTACGTTCCAAGTTCTTCTGATTTACACGGATGAGGACGGACTTATGTACACATGCTCCTACTCCTCGTCCTTGCGTGTTTGGAGCGTGCCTACCGAGTGTTGCCGAGCTCCAGATCTTACTAGGTGCGGGCCGGCGCTGGCGTTGTCACCCACGGCGGCGGCGGCGGCACTGCGTATTGGCTGTACAGAGACAGTACAAGCTTCTACGCAGTCGGTTTAAGCAGCGCCACGGCACACGCCTCTTTGACCAAGATACCAATCGAATTCCGCCATGGCGGTCTATATCCGCCATTACTATGCACCGTCGAGGAAGGCGGACGTATCTCGTTTGTCAATATACGGGAACATGGCATGCTAGAGCTTTGGACCAAGCAAGAACAGGATGCTGGTAGCCATGACAATGGCCATGAGGTTGACTGGCTACACTCCGACTTGGCGAATCTGGGTGACAAGAGAATAGACTTCGTCTTCTTCGCAGAGAAAAGAGGCGCCTTACTTGTCCAGCAGGGTGGCGATTTCTTCACTATCGAGCTCAGGAGTAAGGAGAAAATGTCGGTTGAGCTCAAGGACAAGAAATCGAGACGTGACGCGACCAAGTATGTGAGATGGACTTTTTGTACTAGTACTTGGTGCAGTAGTATATTTCAAACACACTGTAATTTTACCACCCCTGTGCTGTATGAGATGGACTGCGTAGTTGACCCATGCCTTATCTCCTAGGCCGGGTCCAAGGCGGGAGAATAGCAAGAGATTAATAAACAGTTTTGCTAAAGCACATCAAGATGTGCTCTATATATTGCACATCTAAATCTTATGTCATTGATTTTACGCTAAAATTCGTGTAAGCATTTTCTTTTGTCTTTTTCTAAAAATTTGTTTGAGTCATTTAGATGTGCAATAACAATGTAATTTTGCCACACCTGTGCTGTACGAGATGGACTGCGTATTTGACCCATGCCTTTTCTCGCTAGGCCGGGTCCAAGGCGGGAGAAGAGCAAGAGATTAATAAAAGTATACGGTATTATTCATGGATATCATGCATGATTTAATGGTATACATCCATGTAGCTAATTTTGAGATGTGTTGATGAATCGCTCGATGTTGGGTCATCGCCAAAAGAATGTAGCGGAAGAACATTCCATTGCTCTTTGGCTATGTGTGTCGATTCCATCTGAATTATAGGGGTTATGTTTGCCTCAGAATAGCTGAAACCTCATATGATGTTTTACCAACTCCGTTCACATTCCAACGTATGGTTCTATTTTCTCAGAATAATTGAAACTTCGTGATGGACCTAGCAACTTGGTTCCTGAACCGCACGCGTCATTCTCTTATGTGCAGCATTCGGTTCCATAATAAATATGTTTTTTCAGTAACTACAACATGCATAGTTCGGTAAGGTAAATATGTGTTTCGGGTCGGTTTCAAAATGCACAGGTAGATCGTCCTCTCTGCGGTGTACTGATATATTGATGGTATATAGAGTTTGTGAACAATTTTTCTAAATGACCCTGATTGGAATACATCTCAACCAACATGTGAAGGTTGGTTGATACTAATGCGATTAATTGTTTTGCCTAGGGCACTAAGCATGTACCGTCTCCAACCAAACGAGAAGGCATGATTGGGAATCAAGCGCAGCTCAAGATGTACATAGCAAAATACTCCCTCTGTAAAGATATATAAGAGCGTTTAAATCACCATGCTTTTATATTTCTTTACGGAGTGAGTACTATAGAAGTGTTTTCATGGCTCCTTGAGAAGGTAACTTCTCTCTCCTGACGAGTCTTGCATCGAGGATATTCCCTAGGTTTCAGGCATTGAAAACCAACGCTCCCTTTCTCCGAAGAGGAGGTGAGCACAACAAAACTCCTGGATTAGTGGCTTCCGAGCAAAATTTTATCTTAACTTTTGAATTGTGATGAAGAACGGTCTGATAAGTTGTTTGATCTTTTGCATGCAGGACACATCAATCTTTTCAGGCTAAACTTTGGTAAATTGTTTTCTTTACCTTAGACAAATGAGGTTGACCTGATCTAGTAGTACAATCCAATTTGCTTTCTTAATCTCTAGTTTCAATGCTTGTGGACGTGAAATTTGATCTTTGTATATATATTTTGGTGAGATACTTATTTTCATTTGATCGCTTGTTTTGCACCTGATCCTTAGGTAGAGTCCTTTGTGAGTGCATTGGTGCATGTGGTTTATTCGGTTTAACTGTTTTAGGTAATGCTCATGGAAACCATAGCTAAATTCCCATTGGGTTAAATCTGTTTGATGTTCATCAACTGTTTTTTTTTTAACCAAAGGACCGTAGAAGGTAGAATGATTGTTCTTCACTATTTTCTCAATGTATATAAATTAGAAATTATGTACAAGAAATGAATAAAAGGAAATATTCCTGTGATAAAGGACTGACTAGTTTCATGACAACGTAGTAGTACCGTCTATCTCTGACTAGTGATTACGTCATTGTTCAATACTGTTGTTGATAACTTGCCATCTCTCTCGGTTGGACTTGCTATATACACCCTCTGTTCCTAAATTAAAACGTTTTGGCAGTCCAAACCAGAGTTAGTACTACAGTACGTGTACATGATTATTTAGCCCGTGCAGTACTAGTAGATAGATAACCCACCTTATATACGCTTCAAATCTCAGTCCAGGATTGATACGGGCCACCGTAAGGCCTTGTACAATGGGAGGTGTTTAGGAGAAGTGTTTAGAAAAATAAATCAGGATTTCTTTAAGCACCGGTGCTTATTTATACAGGGTAGACGTTTAACTAAGCGTCTCTCCTATAGAAATAGGCACCGGTGCTTCAGAAAAACCCGGTTTATTTTTCTAAGCACCTCCCTAAGCATATCCCATTGTACAAGTCCTAAGCCGATTGTTTTTGTGGAGTCCGCTTTACTAGCTAGGCACTCCCGTGGAAGTTACCCGCCGCCTCGACAAACAAACACACAGATCGATCCGTCGCCAAGCAGATCGATCGATGGCGCGCGCACGCGTACGCCACGCCGGCGGCGAGATCGCGGACGACGACATCCTTCGCGAGGTCTTCGCGCGCCTGCCGGGCTTGCAGGACCTACTCCGCTGCGCAGCCACCTGCAAGCGATGGCTCCACATCGTCACCGACCCGGCCTTCCTCCGACGCGTCGGCGTCTGGCCGGAGACGGCGCGCCGCCCGTCAGTCCTCGTCGGGATCTTCTCAGAACGCGTACCCAACCAGCAAGCACCTGCCCCTGAATGACAGCCCTCCCCAATAAGGCTTTGTCTAACCGGTTGTGCGTGTAACTAGTATCTCTACCGCTTGCTGCTCCATACGAATCCACACCCTTTGCATGCGCATGGCCCCTCTTCCTGTCCTTTTTTCTGCTCACTGACACATGCATGCCAACATGAACACATGCATGCATACAACATCTTTCCTCTCTCCTCAAAACTCATTACTTTTAGTTTCCTTTTGACAGTTTAGATGGTTCATATCTTAAAAATAAGATTTTTGTTTTTGAATTTTTTTATATATTTGATCTTCCGGCGTTAAGATCTTTAGAACAAGATCAGTCTTGCATAAATTTTAAACACATTTTTGTTAACCGAAATTGAAATACAATTTTATAGTAGCCTATTAGTGTTTTTAGTGAGGAACTTTACTGGAAACAATGAAGAACTTATAATTTTTATTGTAATGTTCTAAATAAGTAGAACCAGGAGTTGAAGAACTTTCTAAATATTGGGTCTGCACTTTGTAAGAAATACTAAAGAACTTTTCCAAAAATGTATTTGGACCTGAAGAATTTTATGAACAACTTGTTTGAACTTTTATGAAAAGTTTATGGAACTTTGTTAGAAACATATCGATATTGGACTTGTTTCGTAGAGCTGGTTATGATAAACTCAAATACATAAATGAATTTAAATTTTGCACAATTTACATAGAAGTTTCTCTACTAATATGGTGCAATAGCTAATTAGTACATGAGGCTGAAAAGGCTAGTGAGATTCTTTGTACCCGACCATAGGGTCAACTGATTTGACCTGCATGCATGCTTGATGGATGTACTGATTTGACATGCATGCATGCTTGATGGATGGACAAGATATGAGCGCGCAAGCAGTTAGAAAAAATCCACACTCCAGCCCTCCGAGCTTCCTGAGCCTTCAGGCCAGCGGCGCCCATCTCACCTTCGACTCCGTCGTCCCCAACGACGACGGGCTCTTCAACCTGGCAAGACCACTCGCATCGCGACGCGGCCTTCTCCTCGTGCGCATCATGCCGCCTACCCGGGTCGACTGCTACCACAGCCATGAAGTCCGTGAAGAGCTCCATCTGGTGGTATGCCGCCCTCTGATCGACAGGCAGCGCAGACTTCTACCGCCGCTTTCCTTCCCCACGAACCATGGATATGGGTACTTGGACAGAGACTTGGACTTGGACTTGGACTGGCATCTAACCGGCTGCGCGCTTCTTACCGACGAGGATCATGGTGTCCTTGACGATTCGGATCGGCGACGATGATGACAACCGGCGTTTCAGGTGCTCTTGACCTACACCGGCCGCAGCGGCATCTTGTATGTCTACACGTACTCCTCTTCCACAGACAGTTGGAGCCCGCCCGCCAGGTGTCAACCGACTTCATACCTCGCCAGGTGTGGACCGTTTGCTGGTGTCGTTGCCCGTGGCACCGCGCACTGGTTGTACATGCACTGGTTGCTTGGGCCAAAATTCTGGAGGGGCAATGAGTTGAGGGGGGGCTAAATTATGAGGTGTGGGCTTATTTTCCTGTTCTTATGGCCCAAATACCTAAGGGTAGTGAGGGATTTCTTCACGGGCTGGGGGGCGGTGGCCCAGGTTGCACTCCAAGAAGCTCCGCCACTGTGTACATGGACGAGACAAGTTTCTACACGCTCAATGCATGCGCTGCCACGACACATTTTTCTTTCACCAAGATCCCTATCAATGTCCATGCCGGTGAGCAGTGCCGACCACCGTGTCCATGTGTCAATGAAAACGGAAGGTTTTCGTTAGTCAGTATACGAAACCATGGCGTGCTAGAGCTTTGGACCAAGCAAGGACAAGATGACGATGATAATGGCCACGAGAATGGCAAGGGAGGGTGGTTGCGCTCCGACCTGATAAATCTCGGAAGCGAGGAGAAAATAAACCTCGTCTTCTTCGCCGAGAGGAGAGCTGCGCTGCTCGTCAAGCGGCGCGGTGCATTTTTCACCATTGATCTCAAGAGTAAGAAGAAGGCATCCATTGATCTCAAGGGCGAGGAAACGGAGCATTTCAAGGGCACATACAGGTTTGAGCATTTTGATAAAATAGCACACCTTTCCTGGGACTTTGCTTCAATAGCACATTTTTCTTGTTATTAGATAAAATAGCACACCTTTAATTGGTAGCTGTACAAAATAGCACAAATATATCTTTTTGCTACTTCTCCACGTACGGGCCCATATGACATATTGTTTAGGACGAAATTGCCCATCCATCGTTTCACCTGGCTCCTGGTCGATCGATACGATCAAAATCGCAGGAGGCGGACAGACAAACGAACCAATCCACCGCCGCCTCGCCGCGCCTCCTGCCTGGAGCGCCGTTATCTCACCGTTCCTCTTTCACCATTGCACCGCCACCTCGCCGTGCCTCCTGTGCACGTGCTGCCGGTTCTCCCGCCTCTGCCTCATCCAATTTTTTCTCATCTCCCGACGCTCCACATCTTGTTGAGATGATTATAACTGTCGAAATTTTGATCATGTCCATATCAACAGAACTGTACATCAATACATGTTACATCCATCCAATCTGTATTTTGATTACAGCAAGAGGCATCCGCAACTGTACATGAAAACATGTTACATCCATCCAATCTGTATTCTGATTACACCAAGAGGCATCCGCATCCTCAGAAAAATGAAGCGTTCGTATTCTCTTGTGACTGCAGAAGCAGATACATATCAAAGCTTTTAGTGTGTCTATGTGTGGCACTAGTATTTTGAGCCATATGCTATCTTCTTCAGTGAGCACCTACTGTTAGAGATAGCAAGTAGAGCAGCGAGCAGTTACAGCAGGTTCCAGCCAGCACGTACAGGCTAGCAGCGACACACATGCTCCAGTCAGGCCTCCAACGCGGCCAGCAAGCAACCTGGACAGGACCCGCTAGACTGGCAAGGTGGTGGCCGACGAAGACGCCTCCTCCACAGGAACAGGCAGCGTGTGGGGGAGGAGGCATGGCGTGGTGGTGCCGCGGTGTAGAAGACACGGCGACCTGACCGTGCTTCGTCGAGGAACCATGGCAAGGTAACGGCGACGGTGCAAGAACTGGCAGCACACGGGGAGGAAGCAGGCGAGTTGGCAGCGCACTGGGGGAGGAGGCGCGGCGAGGTGATGGCGATCCGGGCAGGAGGCACGGTGAGGCGGCTGCGCACTGGTTAGTTCGTTTCAATCAGAACCAGAACCAGGGGCAATTTCGTCCTATAAAATATGTCATATGGGCCCGTACGTGTAGAAGTAGGAAGAAGGTAGATTTGTGCTATTTTGTACAACTACCAATCAAAGGTGTGCTATTTTATCTAAAAAAAGAAAAGTGTGCTATCAGAGCAAAGTCTCAGGAAAGGTGTGCTATTTTATCAAATTGCTCTACAGGTGTGCTATTCCAGCGAACCTATGTAGTAGTAGCTGGTGTAGTGGATTGCACCACGGCCTGAAAATGTGTGGGTATAACAAGCCTGTGTTGTACGAGGTGGATTGGTCCACTCCCGTTGTCGGGAGGCGACATGCATGAGGGCAGATTCATTCATGAATTTGTGATGGACATGTACGTGTGTGTGTTGATGGATCGTGGGCGCGGGATTGAGTGCAAAAGGATGCACCGGAAGAACATTCTGTTGTTTCTTTCTGGGTACATGTGTTAGTAATTTATCTGTGTTCACTCTGATGGCTCTATTTGATGCAGTAAAATTGAAATATATACTATGATCTTTTTCATCTAGAAATCCGGTGCAGCGTTGTCAACTCAGAATAGAATAGCCATGAACCACATGTCTTCAGTAGTGAGGTACTCCCTCCGTTCCTAAATAGATGACCCAACTTTGTACTGACTTTGTACTAAAATTGATATAAAGTTGAGCCATCTATTTTGAAATAGAGGGAGTACGAGAGAAGAAACGGGATTGCGGCACGGCCCTTGAGTCTGATGAATAGGAGGAAGAAAGGACTGACGAAATGGTGCATCGCGAAGAAGGTTGTCTGAAAATAGTGTTGCCGCTGTAAAGACGCCGTAAAGTTTGCTCGGGGTTCTGAAAACAGGAGCCATTTCCACACTTTTGTATGAAGGATGTTAGAGACATTTGACATGTCGGCCGGAGTACCTGGAGCTCTGAACCCCGTAAACAATCCGATGATGTTAGATACATAGATCCGGTTTGCCTGCTTCCTTCACATGGTCCCATCCATGCTCCCACTTCATTCTACGGTTATCTTTTCTCATTTTTTTTCTAATATAATCATCTCCTGATTTTAAGGGGGTGGAACCGAGCCTTATTTTGTTCCAATCAAATCAAGCCACGTACGCGGGAGCACGGATGGGCACATGACATGCTCTTTATCGAAGGAAAGAAAAATGTATACATGTTATTGGGGGCACATGACATGATTGTGCGCCAAAAGGCAACAGCGAGATCCATCTCAGGGAAGGTTCGGTGGCATCATTCTCTAATCCACAGGCGAGAACATGCCATGTTCTGCCCTCCCCCGAAGACCCAAGCCCCTGCTGTCCCGCACTGTGGATCATTCCCCTCGCACACAGCAAATGACCTGCCCCTACCACCCCCACCGAACCACGGCCAGGTCCATCCATGTGACCGCCCAACTGCGCATCACATTGCGTTGCCTTGTTGTCAACAGTTGAGCAGCATGGAGAGAGACCAGGCTTATGCATGCATGGATTATAATGTAGATTCTTTCCTGCATGATTAGTCGCTGCAAGCAAAATTGCTCTTCAGACGGCACGCCCAAATCTGAATCTGACCGGCTCATGAATGCGCCAGACTGTTTGCGTGTTTATCCCATCAGGCCCCATATTTCCTATGTTTTCTTTTACTTTTAACCCTCTACTTGGTTAAAGGATTGTGTACTGGTACGTACTCCCTCCGTTCCAAATTACTTGTTGCAAAAATAGATGTATCTAAAACTAAAATACATCTAGATACATCCATATCCGCCACGGGTAATTCGGAACAGTTGTGGTACCGGGGATCGCAGTCAGGAAAGGGAGACATGGGGGAGTGGGTAGGGGTACTGAAGAACCGTGCACGCATCTACTCCCATCTTTACAAGTTATTGCGGCCTCTGCCAACCTGTAGTTGTAGTTGCAGCATATGTGTATGCGCAACCACGAGCTTGACCCATTTCCTCCTCTCGGTAGTCAGTAGGTAGCAGGTACCATATCAGTCTACACGCTCCATTGAATTATCAGTGATGAGCCCGTCCTCTAGCGTACACCCCCCTAGCAATCAGCTCGTAATAACCACCCAAAACAACCTACTGCAGGACTGCCGACTGCTGACCTGACCTCCAACGCGCAGCAGCCAGCAGGATGGATGAGCCTAACCACAACCGTTGGCAGCAAATACTGATTACAATTCGTGATGTCGCGGTTGCCGGCCGGTGCTATACGCTTGGTTTCATTGGACGGTGCCTAGACAATGACAGTGTTCGGAGATCAGAATCGTGTGCTCCAGAGGTGTTTTGCTCGTCGGTTAGTCGCAGATGACAAAACAACAACTGATTCGGTTCATTTCTTCGCAAGCTCACATCAGAGATTAGTTACAATCTTGGCCGTGTTCTTATTGGGTTTAACCACACTCGCTGAAGCACTCGTCGTCTTCGTCTCAATCTAAGCTATGAATTATGAAACACAACAACATATACAGAGATTCCTTCATACAGAGAAGGAGAACCGTGGGTTGAAGCGCATACGTACAAGGCTCAGGCAATGATCGCCGGCGCCGGCATGTTATGTCCGGGGGAACACGCCGAGCATCTTGCCCCGGCCGAGGCACTCGGAGAGCTTCTTGGCGCCGTCCACCTCCGCGGCCAGGAGCTCCTGCAGGAACCCGCACGCGCCCGCGGCCACCATCTGCTTCCGGCACCGCCGGGACTGCGCCACGGCCAGCAGAAGGGAAACGGGGAACCGCTTGTCGGCGCCCCGGACGGCCGGGTCCAGCAGCTGGACCGCGTTCACGATGCCCATCTCGTCCTTCTTGAACGCCTTCCGGTGGCTGCTTGCCGCGACGACGAGTGTGGCCAGCGCCCTCGCCGCGGCGTCCCTCTCGCCCACGGCCTTGGCCTCCAGCATCCAGATCAGCCTCGGCATCGCGCCCCCGGCCTCATTCCTCGCCTTGCTGCTGCTGCTCACGCTGCACAGCTCCGCCAGCGCCATGGCGGCCTCTGTCCGGGTGCTCGCCCTGTCGCTGCCCAGCGCGGCCAGGACGTGGCTCACGAAGCCGGCGGACACGGCTATCTCGGCGATGTAGCGGAAGGTGGCCATGTTGCGGAGGAGCCCGAACGCCGGCGCGAGGCCCGGCGCGTCGCCGCGGCAGGACTCCAGGAAGTCTTTCACGCAGCCGAGCGCGCCTTCCTGGAAAGCCTCGACCTTGAGCCTCTGCCCCTCGTCGTCGTCGCTGGCCGTCAAGTTCTGGAGGCAGCCGAGCGCGAGCTCCTGCGTCCGCGGAGTGCCGAGCGAGACGAGCTGCACGATCAGCGGGAGCGCGCCCTCGTCGCGGAACGCGGGGAGCAGGTCCGGGAACGCGGCGATGTTCCGGAGCACGCCCGCGGCGGCGGCCTGCGACGCCGGGGTGCCGGCGGCGCAGGCCACGAGGAGCGCGGCCACGCCGCCGCGCGCCGAGACGGCCGCCGCCGCGTCCCGCGACGAGGCGGTGAGCGGCTCCAGGGCGACGCACGCCTGCTCCGCGCTGGCACCGCCGGACTCGAGCGCGCGGCAGAGGTGGGGCACGACGGTGCCCGACTCCTGGGCCA
Organism: Triticum aestivum; assembly: GCF_018294505.1. NCBI lineage: Eukaryota > Viridiplantae > Streptophyta > Magnoliopsida > Poales > Poaceae > Triticum > Triticum aestivum. Next base: position 681,627,024 of record NC_057797.1, read on the forward strand.
GGAACAGGCAGCCGGCGTCGGAGGACGCGAAGGCGGCGAGCACGGACACGGCCTTGTCGCGGGAGGCCGGGAGGAGGTCGCCGGAGTCGAGCATCGCGGCGACCGCGGAGACGGCGGCGGCGGAGTGCGACGCCGGGAGGGACCCGACGGACTCGGCGAGCGAGTCGAGCGCGGCGGCGCGGGAGACGGCGGAGCCGAGCCGGAGGCGGGGGAGCAGGCTGTCGGAGCCGCCGCCTTCGCCCCCGGCGGGGGACGGGGAGACGAGCAGGCGCGCGTCGGCCGCGAGCTGGGAGAGCGAGGCGGCGGACGAGGAGAGGAGCGAGACGGTGTGGAGGTGGCCGAGGGCAGGGCCGCCGCAGACGGAGAGGAGGGCCCCGAGGGCGGAGGCGAGGGGGGAGAGCAGCGGCGCGGAGGGCGGGAAGGCGGGGTGGGAGAGCGAGGCGGAGAGCGAGGAGACGGAGGCGGAGATGGAGGGCCAGTGGCGGCGGAAGGCCGGGGAGGAGGCGGCCGCGGCGGGGAGGTCGGCCAGGAGGCGGAGGCACTCCGCGAGCGCGTCGCCGGTGGGCGGCGGCGGTTGCATGGCGTGGTGGACTGGAGGGGAGGCGGAGACGGAATGGGAGAGGGGACTGGGGAGGGAACTGAAATGCCGAAATGCTGGGCGCGTCTAGTGCGAAATTGCGCTGGATCTGCGCGCCACTAGCGGAGCCAACTACTCTTTGCTACACTTCTAGAAGTCTACACGACTGCTCATTCTACTGTTAGCCATCGTCCAATATTGCAGTCAGACCTTGAGCTGAAGGTCTGTCTACTCTGCAGTATGTCAGTATGTGGCTCCTAAATCGAAGATCCAAGAGACGCCATCTATATCTATATTTATATACCAATATAAATAGACAAAAAACAGATCCAATTAATCTCGGCCATCAAATTATGTCAATCCAACGACCTAGACTGCTTCAATGTCGAGCGGTCAACACGTTTAGCGTGCAGTTAATTTCATGCCAAATATAGTGCTAATCACGTAATCACACGTAAATAATATCCTACTTAATATCCGCATGCACTTAATATACTTCTAAATTGACGTGCATTGCACGTACATATTAACTAGTTCAGACTAGGAGTACATTGTTTTCTCTTAGGTTTTTTTTCCTGACCCTAATAAGTGTGGCACGAAAGCATTGCAACTTTGAACGTCTTTGATGACAAGTTTAGTGACGTGAGGATGACAACTTTACTTGTCTAGTATGTCAACTTCTTTTCGATGCCAAATTTCAATTTTGTTGTTTGCTTTTCTATGTCAACTTTGATTCTAAAAAACGCCAGGACGAGCGCTTCATGCCACAAGTGTGGAACTTATCATTTTAGTTTTTTTGTGAGTAAAGCCATGCCTTTGAGAGTTGACCGAGGTGATTTTAATGAATTTGAACCAGAATGACAAGTTTAAGGAGTCGTCCCTTTCATTTCAATCAACTAGTTCACAAACCAAAAATGTGCGAAAGAAGTGCATATTTCAACCCCCTCAACAAGCCACGTCAATGAAAAAAAATCAAGTTTTCCAGAAAAATATTAGTTAAAAAACAGGGAAAAAATTCCTAGAAGATGTAATTTGATGATAATTTCTTTTATTTTATGATTAAAATTTTGAAACTTCCATAGAATGCGTAGCATTGTTTTCTTAATGTTTCCCAATTCTCAGGAAATTTGAATTTTGACAAAATTTATTTTTTCTTTCCAAAATTTGGGAAAAAATATTGACAATATTTTTTTTGATATTATAGATTTTTCTCCGATTTCTATGATTTTTTTCCTGACGTGGCTTGCTGACTGGATGGTAAACGAGTTGGAATTGGTCAACTGGGTCAAAACCGGTAAACATGAAGGAGAGGGTTGAATCGTGGCCGGTTTTAAGAGTTCGAAGTTGATTATTAGATGGTATTATATTTGAGGTTTGTAGATTAGACTAGGTCAAGAGTTGGCGTTTGAAATACGCACTTCTCTCAAAAAATTCGGCCAAACAAGTTCATGGACCTCGGGTGCCATTGCCTCGTGAGGCATATGGTAGCCATGGTCGCATTTTTTAATACTCACAGTATCACATGGGCTTAAAACCAAACATTGTTTCATGTTGCTTAATTATTCTTTTTTTGAGTTGAAATTTCAAGAACCATCTAGAAGATTGTCTTCCCAGCCTGCCACTCAAAGTATATCAACATGAATTAACAGTTTAGACGTATGTGCAGGTTGAGTAATTCCAGTGATAAATTGAAACTGAAATCAGTTGAAATACAAGAAGTGATTGAGTGATGGGGGTGGCGCCATGTTGACAATTGAAGACTTCGGAACTGTAGTTTGGAAGTTGCATCTCACGAACATGGAAGTGGTAGCACAAACAGAAAATACAATCTTTTGAGTTTGAAGTCGGAGAATGGTGACCAGAGACACTAGATCTCAACATAGATCTATGATTGTTCAAAGAGGGTGGGTTGTAAGCCCGGCGATGTAGTATGCCATTTCTTAAAATCTCCTACTTGGAAAAAAATGCAGGGCTTCGTTATCCGCTCGTCCTTCATCCTTCGTCTAACCTTACATGTGTTTTCCCTTCCTCTCCTTTCCTCTTCCTGTTTGATTTTTTTTCTTTCATCTCCTGTTTTTCTGATCATTTTTTCCCAAAAACCGGATCAACCGTCCCACCTCTTATTAATTTACCAAATACTCCCTATAAAGAAATATAAGAACGTTTAGATCACTAGTTTATTGATCTAAACGCTCTTATATGTGTTTACGGAGGGAGTAATTTTTTTGGTAAGCCAATAAATGCTTACCAAATAAAATTCTTAACATGGGCAGTTAAGTCACTGGACCTACTAGAATATTTATTCTTAGCTAGAGCGCATAGTTATTCTGAGATACAAAATCATTTTTTGTGAGGGGCGTGCTACGTGTCCACCGGCTGATATCTTTAAAAGATCAGATTGCTCGCGAGCCATCGGGTTTGCCACACCAAGCGAGCCGAGCGCGCCTCCAGAACTGCAACACATGTCTTGTTGCAGAATTATTTTTGTAACATAAGTCTTGTTGCAGATTTTTTTTGCAACGGCTATTTTGTTACAAAAAAAATTGCAACTAGGATTTTGTTGCAACTTTTTTCTATAACCGAGGTCGTGTTACAAAAAAATTCCGCAATAAATGTTTTGTTGCAAAACTAGACCCGTCGTAGACCATTGCAACACTGCATTTGTTTTTAAAATATAGCCTCTGTTTCGAAACGGTGTTCGATAGAGGACGACATGCAAGCATTCATTTGGACGCGTGCTATGCGACGGAGGTGACGGATGCGGCCACTACGAACCGCCGGACGACGGTAAGCTTTTCCCTTTTTGTTAACACAAAGGTGTGACATATTTAGATTTGCCTGACCACGTCAAAAACTGGTTACTCTACACTAGGGATGAGGGATGACTGGCGTGCACTGTTTTGCTTCTGAAGCAATACAAGCTTTGGCTCGTTGCAATACAGTGATACTTCACTGTCATTCAGCAACCAGCACCCCACGTATTCTACAGTATCCTGACATGCAACAGCTTCCGCCATTACTGGCCCTACAAGCAACGCGGCTTCGTCCTTTTCATGGGCGAACATGCATGCATGCGTATTTTAATCTCCGGAAGACATGATAGAGGGGTAGGCCAACTGCTTGCCATCCAGGCAGAAAGATGGCGAGGTGAGGTGAGGACAAGGAAAAGACGGGAGAAAGTCGGGAGCTGCAAAGATTTCTGCTTTGAAGCTGTTTCCTTGGATGTGTGGTTCACGTGTCGTGTATGGGAAATTTGTTTTTGCACATACTTTGTTTGTTCGGAAGTGAACTGTGAAGTGATGCAAAATCGGCCTGTTTGCTGGCTCGCCCAGAATGCACGAAGAGGTGACGACACGTCAATATGTCATGGCTGACGAAGAGTTTATTTAGAGTTTAAAATATGCAATAGAAGAATAGTGGTATAATTATTCAGTTTGGGGTGGAACAAGGGTTCTTAATTGACTGCCTGAGCCAATGGGTTTGACCCTGCAAGCTTTGATTACTGGGCTAGCGTGATCACTGATGAAGCACCCGTTGCACGATTAGTTTACGAAACAGTGGTTTTGATTGTTGGAGTATATTGTCCATCTCTTTTCATCAGTTCAGACTTTTGAATTAGTTGATTGCATCATGAATTTAATATGGTATCCGAGTCAAGAGGTCTTGAGTTTAAGACCCTACCAACGCCAGTATTAGTAAAAATGATTCTGCGGCCTATATAAATCCCACGTCTAAGAACAAAATAAGTCTAGATGCGAGGGGAGTGTTGAAGTATATTGCCCACCTCCCTCCATCAGTTTGGACTTTTGAATAAGTTAGTTGCAGCATGAATTCAATATTGCTCACAACGTTTCGACGTCGCTGACCATCTGATTTAGGCTCATCATCTTTTATAAGATTATATGTAATTTAGAGGACATGGCTAGTCAGCGCCCATGCGCTAGCTGGGGCCGGCGAGCACATGTCAATATGAGAAAAAAATAGACTGCCACTTTCTAGAAGAAGCAAATTAGTGTCCCCACCACGTCCCATCCCACGTGAGTCTGAAACCATATAAATCCAAGGAAAGTACATGACATCTTCATTCTAGTAAGGAAGTCAGCTACGATCTTGTCCTACGTGCATTTATTTGGGATTTAAAAAAATTATAAGTTGCAATTTTTGATTCATGTGTCGAAATTCAGATCCGTTTTCACCGTTGGGTTTCTCGCGGACGAGTTTTTCAAAACTAGATCTCATATGGGTAGGTTTCGACAAATATTTTTTTAAGCAACTTTGGGTGATATTGAGGCAACTTTAGAGCTATATGAGAGCAACTTCTTTTTTTTCCTAGTATGACATTCTAGCAACAAAAATTCTTCTAAATTGGTTACCGCGACTACCAAGTTGAGCTCTAAGTTGCCTATCATAAATAGTGAGTATGCTAACACTATGATGTGGAGTATAGCCAACTTGAGTAACGAGGATGGACAACATTTCATAGTATTATAGGCAACTAAGCAGCAATGACATGCAACTAGGCATCATTGGTAGACAACTAATTAGGAATGCCAAGCAACTATAGGCAAATAACTACAAATGTCAGACAACTGACTATCAATAGTATATGAATCGATAGTATTATGGGAATTTAGAAACGACGATATATGAGCATCAATAGTAGGCAACTTAGAAGTTATAGTGAGCAAGTTTGGAGAATATTAGACAAATAACCAGGGCACAAAATGCAGTGAAGTTGCCTATTTGTAGCACTAAAGTTGTCCCTCATAAAAAGAAAGTTGCTTATGAAAAGTGATGTGATGTTACCTATCTTTGTTTCAAAGTTGTTCGTTGTTGCTAGTGAGTTGCCTATCATTGATAACCATTTGCTTTTCATGGAGTGAAGTTTCTTATCTTATTTGTTTTATAATATAAATTCTAATTTAGTCCACACATTGTTCTATGGACAACTTCATAACCATGGTAGACAAACTTAGGATAGATGTTTTAACTACTTTTGCAAATCATGGATAGGTAATAAATAGGACCGTACATGCATAATATATGTTGTATGCACCTTCATAACATGAGTTGCTTCCTTTAATACTGAAAGTTGCCTCCATGTAATGCCAAAGTTGCCCACCAATGATGCTCAATTGCCTATATATGGTGAAAACTTGTCTACCAGGGTTTCTAAATTGTCCATGGAATACTTGTTATGTAAATTCACTGTTACACATCATGCAAAGCAAGTTGCTTCTGTTTAACACTCAAGTTGCCTCATCTAGCATCAAAGTTGGCTTTTAAAAGAAAATCAACGAAATATATCCATATGATATCTAGTTTTGAAGATCTAGTCGCAAGAAACCTAACGGTGAAAACGCATCACAATTTCGAGGATCCATTCAAAAGTTATAACCTTTTGAAATTTTGTGAAACGACATTTAATGCACGAAAGAGACATGAATTAGTTCGTAAACCTACAACCGTTTTTAAGTGCGGACGCATTAATTGTCATTTTCTCTGTCTTGTATTAGACGTATGTCCCTGTCATGTGATGGATTGAGCGTGCGCTCCCAGGCCCAAATTGTGCAGCTGCACGATGTAGCATTTAGGTAATTTAGGCTTATCATGGGCTACTGCTCATCCTGAACCTGGACTGTTGGTAGGCACCGATTGATATTTCCTGGGAGCCTCTAACTATGGGAGGTCCTATTTGGCAACCTGTGTGTCCCATGACACGGAACAACCCCGCATTTTTTGTTTTTTGTTTTCTTTTTCTTTTTTTACATTTTAAAACAATTTAGGTTTAGAAAAAGGTTCTAAATTCAAAAAATTATGAATCGTGAATTGTCAAAAACAGTTCTTGAATTCAATAATGTTCACGATTTCAAAAGAATGAACATTTTGTAAGTTTTAGTGAACAATTTTTATTTTGATGAACAACTTTTTATGAGTACTTTTTAATAATGGTGAACATTTTTTTGTATTTGATGAACAATTTTTGAATTTGATGAGCATTTTTTGAACTTGGTTAACAAAATTAGTATTCAAGATTTTTTTTCAAAATGGATGAACTAATTTGAATCTGATGTAATTTTTTTGAATTCAATGAATAAATTTTGAATTTGATGACCATTTTTTAAATTCGATGAACAAAAAATTGAATTTGATGAACATTTTCTGAATTGTTGAACATTTTTTTGCATTGATGATTTTTTTTGAATTCGATGAACAAAAAAATGTTTGGATTTTGAAAAGAAAATTGCAAAAAAGTGGAAAATTAAGGAAGAAAAAAGAGAGAAGATAAAGGAAAAATATAAAAAAGGAAAAAGATAAAAAGAAAGAAAACACGAAATGAAAAAACCCGAAAAATAGGCGGACCCATAAGAACGCCCAGCGCAGGAGCGGTGTGCGCGCCGAGTGACCTGCGCGCCGTATAGGACCCCCTATCTAACTACTGATCTTCCCTGGGAGCCTCTAACTACAAGCGAATGCTATAAAGTTGCCTGGATATATCTCAGATTCAGCAAGGTGGAATGATCTCTCGCTGAAGCGCTGCAGTAATCAGGTCGGCCATTTAACATGCACTTGAAAGAGAAAATGGGGTAGGAAAAGCGGAGTGAGCAGGAGTCGATCCCACAATCTCCTAGCATGCGGTTGATAATGGATTCAAGAGAGCGACCTAATTGACAGGAAAAGAGCTGGTATTCCATAGGTTTTTCTTTCCTTCGGTTTTCTTCATTTTTTATTTTTCGTTTTCTTTTCTTTCTTTTCTTTTTTATTGTCCATTTGTTTTTCACTTTTTTCATTTGTTTCTCCGGTTTTATTTTTCATTTTCCTTCTTAATTTTTTTGTTTTCATTTTTTTGTTTCTTTTTTATTTTACTTTTCATTCTACATTTTTTGTATATGTCACAATATTTTTCTAATACATGTTTAACATTTTTTCAATATAAATTAATTTTTTTGAACATATGGTCAAAAACTTTTCTATACACAGTTTAAACTTTTTCAAATGCTTGATTAATATTTGTCAATTGCAAGAATTTTTTAATACAGGGTCAACATTTTTTGTATGAATTCTTTAAAATTCCTGATTAGCAATTTTCAAATAAAAATATTAACAATTTCTGGATAAATGGTCAACATTTTTTCTATATACATTTAAAATTTTCCAAATACTTGATTAAAAATTGTCAAACACTTTTTCTACATTTTTTCATTAACATTTTTATATACATGATAAAAAAATTCATCGTTTTTTCAATACATGGTCAACCTTTTTCCTATACACATTTAATATTTACCATAAGCTTGTTCAACATTTTTCGAACGCTTGTTCAGTTTTTGTTCGAATTCTTGATTAAAAAGTTTACATACGTGATAAAAAAAGTTCATGGTTTTTTAATACATGATAAAAAAATTATATATGTTCAACATTTTCGAATGCTTGATTAATATCTTTGAAATTCTGTTTAAATTTTTCAAATGTTTAGGGAAAATGGATTCTACCACCTAGTGGTAACTACCACCTAAGAATCCACCATTAGATCTGAGTGTGTTTTTTTCTTAGATCACCACAGAATCATAGAGGGTTAGACTAGATTCCACCGACCCGTTTGGTATTATTATTAATTATATTTATATTAGATTAATTGGTACTTATCCACGGCGTACTGATCGTGAGCTTATCCCATAATTTGGCTAGGTATATAACTACCATCGAACAACCTTGCTAGCTTTTAGATATTGATCTGACCGGCCGGCCGCATACATGCACGGATAAATGATCTTCTTTTGTCCCTCATTCTAAACAAATTTTGTTTTGGCCGCTGATGTTAACTGCAGCCAACTGGATCAGGAGGAGGAGCTCGGATACATGTTTTAACAGATCCATGCATCATCAAAGCATTCATACTGTTCTTAATTGGTTTCTTTTTAACAGATTCTTGATTGTTTTCTTATTTTTTCTAGCTTCTGTAGTCACCTTTTTTTTGCGAGAGGCTTCTGTAGTCACCTGCCGCCATGTGTACATGGTACTATGATTCATTACAGCGAACGCTGCCTGCTCCCGCGTGACATGGAGACGACGATGTATGGCTTCATCTCTAGCACGGTGACAACCTATGGTTGATTATCATGCTCGGCACCAACAACTAGCAATGATAGATTACTTCTCCGGCTTGGTGGCGGGTGGCGGCCAATGACGACGAAGAGTTGCGCCGACATGGCTGCTCCAAGATGGTGGACGATGGCAACGACCACGAAAACTATACACTAGTTCTGACTTTGCCGGCGTCCTCACGATGGCGTAGGCAGTTCTCATTTTTCTTTCCTCCGGCACAAAGAAACATCATCGCCGAACGGCCAGCCGATCATGAACCCCGGCCGGACAGAACGGATGTCGTGCTAGTCAGCTATACGAATAAAGCCAGAGATTGATGCTTGCTACTCTCCATGATGCACCATACATGCATAACATATTGACATCACATCTGCATCATGTCGTACATGCCATGTACTTCATCTGTTGATCAGCTGCATCTTGTAATGACGTTCAACATACTCTTGTATATCTATACTTCATATTATTACCTCTCCTCTTACATACTTTTGCATGGCTGCTACAAAAAAACTATTTTATTTGTGATCATTGCAACTGTATTGATTAAATTTCGACATGGACGTGGCTTGATGATACATGAACTAAATACTTTATAGTTCATACTGTATATTTCATACTCTAAAAAGATCATATATATATTAATAACGATATACTCCATATTCTTTTTAGAAGGACGAAAATGTAATTCATAACGTGTTACTCCAACAATAATACTCCATACTTCACACTCCATACTCCAAACTCCATACTCCATACTCCATACTCCATACTACATACTTCATCCTTCATACTCCATACTCGACAAAATATATACTATAAACTCCTTCTCTAAGAAAACTACAGTATATAGACCCCAAAAGGTTATTCTGTAATCTCGATACTCAATAAAAAGTTCATATACACATACTTATTATTCATGCGTGGATATGCTCCAGTCTTTGTAAAAATATCATATACTCCATACTATTTTAAAACTCCATACTACATTTTGCATGTATATATACTCCATACAACTTTCTATGAAAAAATATTTCTGAATTTTCTCTCCCTTATTGAGTGAATATGCTCCCTCTCTTATGAAGGTTTACATTTATTAATTTGCACGTCATGTACAAACACACCATAGTAAGTTTAGGGAAATTGAAAAAAATATGTCATACAAAAAAAGTACACGCTCCTAATTCTTAATGGATAATATACATATACTATATACTCATTCTGAAGTAGGATAGTCTAATTTTTCAAGGAGTATAGAGTGGACCTACCATGCACTTATCCATTCAAGTGACATGCATGCACGCCGCCAAGAAATTAGCAGGTTGTTGTAGGTTGTTACGTACGACAATTATTTAATTACTTAATTGAATTATCTAGTTTGCTAGTTGAGCTAATGGATCCTTGTGCGATCAGCTAACCCATTTGGCTTGCACAGACTTGGAGACACGTGGCAGTCAAATAAGTAGGAGGTAACAACCACTGCTTGTAGATAAAATTTGTCATATATATATATATATATATATATATATATATATATATATATACATACATATATATATATATATAGTGTTATTATTCATCACCCAGGATGCAGAATAAGTTATTCTTCACCCGAGGTAATCTTACGATTATTTCGTAATTAAATTACGTTTGCAATTTAAATAGTTACATCCCTATAGATTTATTATGTAAAATTTGGCATAAGAAAATAAAAATATAGGTCATAAGACAAGAAAATTTGCACTTTATGTGTATTTTACACTATGTTTTTACGTTTGTAATTTTACATAACATAAAATATTTTTTACAACGATTATATATTTTCTTACGGTCTTTTTTACGTCGGAAATAAGATAAAACTTACGGAACGTAAAAATACGGGGCATTGATGGTAAAATAGAGGGGGGTGAAGAATAACTCTTCCTCACCCAGGATGACGAATAGCGTGACCCTATATATATATATATATATATATATATATATATATATATATATATATATATATGTATGTATAATATTTTAAAGGAAAAAAGTGCAAAAATAAAGCAAATAACTAAAAATAGGAAATGTAGAAAAAATCAGGAAAAAAGAGGTTGTGGCATCCCGCGCATGTGAGCCGACCCATCTCGCTTGCCCCTTCAGCGAGTTGGAAGCTAGACTCGTTGAATGCGAGATATATGGGCGCCCTGGCTGATGTGACTTATTGGATAGGAAATGTGAATTTGCTTATTGCGTTTCACATGGTTGCTTACATTAGAGCGTGTGCAATGAACACATACATCACATAAGATTGTGACTCATACAACATGTGCGTTGTGTAAAACGTGGTGAATCGTCTCAACCCTCCAGAGGAAAACCCCTAGTAGGTGTTACACCATCGGTTTAAAATAGGAGACAAAAACAAAAGGAAAGGCAGAAACTTAAACAGATAGAATATTTAACCAACTCTATCTATCCCTACAGATAAGACTTGGAGTGTCCTACAAACAGAGGGACGAGCTAGGCGTGCGTGACATACGGGTGCATGTGCACGTTTACAATAACTTGTTACAATGTTTAACACGATGAATGAACCAACACACACAATTGTGACATAGGATTAATAGCTGATCTTCCTACCAAAGCGCAGTGTCTTTCTTTTTCTCCAAATTGGTGTGTCCATTCACAGTGATAGGAACCGTACCGCAAAGAAACCAGTTCTAGATCTTAGTCGATTGACATTTAACCAAATCTCAGTCAAGTGACATATCATATAAAAAAGGAAAAGAAAAATCTGAAAAGAAAATTTTACACAAATCCCAATGTATTCCCATGAATATAACGTCAACTGAGACATAACCAAGTCTCACTCGGTTGAGATTTAGCAAGACTATTTTTTTAATTTAGCGAAAGGATGTGGCTAGATCTCAGTCGATTGAGACTTAGCCAAGTCTCTCAGTCAAGTGAGAAAACATGTAAAAAAAGAAAAAGTCTAAAAGAAAATTTTGAACGGATTTTCACGTGAGATCTCACGAATATAGTATTGACTGAGACTGACAGAGATTTAGCAATCCCGTTAGCGAAAGGTCTCACACGGTGCTTGGTTTAAAACGAGTCGGTAGTTGGTAACTTGGTATGGCACGCACCCTAGTCGTACGCCTCTATGCGATCTCAATTGGGTGGTCATCGCGTGGGCGAGACATGCATGCGGGCAGGCGGTGGTCACCCCGGCCGACGTGCGAGCACAGGGGCGCACGGGGTACCTTCATCGACCGAGGCAAGTTAGAGAAGAGGGTGAAGCTTACCACGCATCAGCCGGCATTAATTGGCAGGTTTCAGGTGGCTTGTTAGTGCATTTCAGTGCATGTGGGAGTGGTATGAGTTGCAACACTATTAAACATGAATGGACCGAGGAAAAAAGGAGCTTCTTTTGAATGGATTCCTCGTTTTCTACCTCAAAGTAGAAATCTCCAAAATGTTGGCTTGACAACGATATGTTGGGCGATTTGGAAGCTCAGAAATAGATCTTGTTTTGAATTTAAATTATTAAGATCACCCGCTGAATTTATCTGCTATGTTGTTTCTTTCATGAACTATTCGGGAGCTCTGCAAAATGATGAAGACCGAGCAATGTTGACGTTGGAAATATCCCTAGACACAATAATAAAGTGGTTATTATTATGTTTCCTTATTCATGATAATCGTTTATTATCCATGTTATAATTGTATTGACCGGAAACTCAAATGCATGTGTGGATACATAGACAACAAAATGTCCCTAGTAAGTCTCTACTAGACTAGCTCGTTGATCAAAGATAGCTATGGTTTCCTAGTCATAGACATGCGTTGTCATTTGATAATGAGATCACATGATTAGGAGAATGATGTGATGAAGAAGACCCAACCTATGTAAGTAGCATATGATCGTATCAAGTTTATTGCTATTATTTTCTGCATGTCAAGTATATGTTCCTATGACCATGAGATCATGCAACTCACTGACACCAGAGGAGTACCTTGTGTGTACCAAACGTAGCAACGTAATTAGGTGACTATAAAGGTGCTCTACAGGTATCTCCGAGGGTGTCTGTTGAAAGACTGTGGATGTCGCCTAGAGGGAGGGGGGTGAATAGGCGTCTTAAAATAATTACGGTTTAGGCTTGAACAAATGCGGAATAAACCTAGCGGTTAATTTGTCAAGCACAAAACCTAAAACAACTAGGCTCACCTATGTGCACCAACAACTTAAGCTAAGCAAGATAAGCAACTATGTGATAGCAAGATATATGACAAGAAACAATATGGGGGCTAACACAAAGTAAAGTGCATAAGTAAAAGGGCTCGGGTAAGAGATAACCGAGGCATGCGGAGACGACGATGTATCCTGAAGTTCACACCCTTGCGGATGCTAATCTCCGTTTGGAGCGGTGTGGAGGTACAATGCTCCCCAAGAAGCCACTAGGGCCATCGTAATCTCCTCACGCCCTCGCATAATGCAAGATGCCGTGATTCCACTAAGGGACCTTTGAGGGCGGTCACCGAACCCGTACAAATGACAACCCTTGGGGGCGGTCACCGAACCCGTACACTTTGGCAACCCTTGGAGGCAGTCACTGGAACCCGTCAAATTGCTCGAGTCGATCTCCACAACCTAATTGGAGACCCTGACGCTTGCCCGAAACTTTACACCACAATGATTGAGCTCCGAACACCAACAACCGTCTAGGGCGCCCAAGCACCCAAGAGGAACAAGCTCAAGGGTACCAAGCACCCAAGAGTAATAAGCTTCTCAACTTGTAACTTCCACATATCACCGTGGAGAACTCAAATCGATGCACCAAATACAATGGCAAGGGCACACGGAGTGCCCAGGTCCTTCTCTCTCAAATTCCACCGAATCAACTAATGCTAGGGAGGAAAATGAGAGGAAGAACAAGAAGGATAACACCAAGAACTCCAAGATCTAGATCGAAGGGGTTCCCCTCACATAGAGGAGAAAGTGATTGGTGGAAATGTGGATCTAGATCTCCTCTCTCTTTTCCCTCAAAAACTAGCAATAATCCATGGAGGGATTGAGAGTTAGCAAGCTCGAAGAAAGTCAACAATGGGGGAAGAACACGAGCTCAAAGGATAAGGTTAATTGGGGAAGAAGACCCCCTTTTATAGAAGGGGTAAAATCCAACTGTTATGTGCTCAACCCGCACACGAGCGGTACTACCGCTCGGATGGAAGAAGCAGGGAAAAGGAGCAACAAAACATGAACCTTGGGGCGGTAGTACTGCATATAAGCGGTACTACCGCTCACCCCAGCGGTACTACCGCTGGAGGAGCAGAACACGGGATCAAAAGAGGCAAGGCAGAGCAGAGTACGGCAGCAGTAATGCAGTAGCGGTACTACCGCCCGACCGGAGCGGTACTACCGTGCCTTACTGTCGTGCAACTACTGCTAAACCCGACACGAAAAGTGCAGGATCCAAACTCGAGGCGGTAGTAGAGCGGTACTACCGCTTGACGCTATAAGCGGTACTACCGCGGTGAGAAAATCAGAACTGCCATAACTTCTTCATAAGAGCTCCGAATTGAGCAAACTCAAGCTTGTTGGATACAAGACGACGAGTAGCATCAAAACAGCGAAGAACGGGCATAACCTCCAACAAAGAAGAACGGGCATAACCTCCAACAGAGAAGAACGGGCAAGGGGAGGTATGCCTAACAAATAGAGGAGTGAAACATCCAACAGAGAAGAACGGGCATAACCTCCAACATCGAAAACATCATAGAAGATGCATGTGAACTCCGTTTTCGATGAACTCGAGCTTGTCATCAAGATAACCATAAGCTCTAATACCCACAAAGAGAACCAAATAAGAACCAAGAAAGATGATGCAAGGATGCAATGGTTTGAGCTCTCTACGAACGATACGATCAAGCTACCCAATCGAGAGCCCCCCTTGATAGTACGCCAATCGATCCTATAACCCGGTCTTCCAACCACCACTATGAGACCGGTAAAATGGAAAACCTATCAAGGGCAAACCTTTTTCTTGCACATAATCCATTTGAGCTAGATGATGACGATCTTGACTTCCTCAAGTTGGACCACCTTTCTTGATTGTGTTGGCTCGATGAAGACTAGTTGATTGCTCCCCCATACTCCACTATGGGTGAGCCACTCTTCCGCACATCTTCACGGGTCCATTGTCACCACAATGGACGGCAAGATTCAAGCATTTGATCTCTTCATGATGCTCCATTTGAACTTGCACACCGCAACCTAACCCCACAAAGAACTCTCACGAAGACCATGGGTTAGTACACAAAGCGAAATTGACAATGCTTACCATACCATGGGATCATTTGATCCCTCTCGGTACATATTCTGCGCTTTGTGAGTTGATCAACTTGATTCATTCTTGATTTAATCTTGATCAACCTTGAATCTTTCCAATTCTCTTCATTTGGATGATGTCTTGAAGGTAGACATGAATGATCACACAATTTTCTTCTTGAAGACATGCTTGCAATAAGCTCAACACTCACATGACCAATCTTTGGATAATTCCTTGAATAGCACCTTGGTCGACATAAACTCTCCTTGAAACCAACACATGTACTCCAAGAAAAGCCTATGGACAAAACCTTCAAATATAACTCAAGGTAACCGTTAGTCCATAGAGATTGTCATCAATTACCAAAACCAAACATGGGGGCACCGCATGTTCTTTCATCTGTTAAGTTGGCATGGATCAAGACTAGGATTTGTCACTCCGTATGATGGATAGGTATCCCAGGGCTCGCTCGGTAATACAACATCACAATGATCTTGCAAGCAATGTGACTAATGGGTTAGCCACGGGATCTTGTATTGCGAAACGAGTAAAGAGACTTACCGGTAACGAGATTGAACTAGGTATGGAGATACCGACGATCGAATCTCGGGCAAGTAACATACCGATAGACAAAGGGAACTACATACGGGATTAGCTGAATCCTTGACATCCAGGTTCGACCGATAAAGATCTTCGTAGAATATGTAGGAACCGCTATTGGTTATTGACCGTGGAGGTGTCTCGGTCATGTCTGCATAGTTCTTGAACCCGCAGGGTCTACACACTTAATATTTGGTGACGATATAAGTATAGTTGAGTTGTTTTTGTGATGACCGAAGGTTGTTCGGAGTCCTAGATGAGACCCTGGACATGACAAGGAACTCCAGAATGGTCCGAAGGTGAAGATTTATATATAGGACGAAGGGTATCGGAGTCCGGAAGTGTTCCAGGGGGCACCGGGTTATGCCAGGATGACCAAAAGGGGTTTCGGGGGCCCCAAGCGTCGAGGAGCCTCATGGGCCATGAGGAGGGGGCACACCAGCCCACTAAAGGGATGTGCGCCCCCTCACCCCATCCTACGAGGCCAGGAAGGGTGGTGCGCCCCCTAGGGCTGCCTCCCCCTAGGGGGCCACCCAAAACCCATCTAGGGTTGCCCTTGTGGCCGCCCCCCTAGGGAAACCCTAGGGCGCCTTCTCCTCCCCCTTCCCCTTATATATAGAGGGGTAGAGGGAGGGCAGCCGTACCCATTTATGCCACGACGCTGCCCTCTCTCCCTCGTAGCCCTCTTCCTCTCCGTAGTGCTTAGCGAAGCTCTGGTGAGGTTCCACCATCACCACCGTCACCACGCTGTCGTGCTGCCGGAGGACTTGAACTACTACTTCACCATCGCTCGCTGGATCGAGGAGGTGAAGGCGTCATCAAGACGTACGTGTGTTGAACGTGAAGGTGCCGTCCATTCAGTGCTTGGATCGGGAGTTCGCGGGACGAATCGTGATTGGATCGCGAAGACGTTCGACTACATCATCTTAACACTTCTGCTTAGCGATCTACAAGGGTATGTAGATGCAATCTCTCCTCTCGTAGATGTTCATCTCCTAGATTGATCTTGGTGAGTGTAGGAAATTTTTTGTTTCCCATGCAACGTTCCCCAACAGTTGAAGCATGGTGCTACTATCTCTGCTCAGGACTGCTCTGGAACAACATGATGATGGAAGAAGGGAACGAGGAGGATCTATTCTGCTGATCACTGGAGATGCCGGCGATGACAACAATGAAGAAGTAAGGGATGCAACCTAGGAGATGGATGAAGATTAAGAAATCATGATTACTATGCTCTTAAGTATAAAAGTTTGTTCACATGCTTTTGGAACAAACTTTTGTTTGTCCAGACGTCTGCTTTTGGGATGTTGTTGAATGTTCTTATTTTTTGTTAATCTATTTTAGCTTATTTGCTTGCCAGCCTTAGTAGGCATTGACTGCGATGTAAGATCTTAAAACCTGTTGGTTGAAGCTTTCCACCTGGATGCTATATTTTTGTTTCTTGTTCTATTATCCCTTGATAGTGGAACTCAATCCTATTTTTATGATTGTATGAAAAAAGGACGAAGGAACTAAAGTTCAGTGAAAACAAAATAGTTGGATTTGAAGTGCACAGGAATGCACCCTCACAACCTTGAACATAAAGCTCGCACCCTGTTTTTGGAACTCCCTCCTAAAATTATGGAGATAGAGGGAGGTATGGAGAATCCACTAGAGTAAAGTTTTGGCCCTCTAGCCTTCATGTTAACGGTTATTATGGAGTGATGGAACATATGCCGATTCTACCAGTGTTGCTCTTACAAAGCCTATTGCTAAATGCCACACATGTTGGGACATAGATGCTCTACTTGCTTTACTTGCTCTGACTTGTTGTTGTCCTATTGTTGCAACATTGATCACAACACACAGGAAATTACTAAATTGATAGACAAGTGCATGTCTTGTAAATGATTGAAAATAGTGACGACACTAGCAAAAGTTAAGTGATCTTATTACCCAGGGATCCCATAAAGACAATTATCAAACATATGGTGAATATAATTATGGGGATTTGATTGAATCACATACTAAAATATTAGCATGCCTATGCTCTTTTGTCCATTCTAGTTTAATTTTCTTGTCAATGTTGGTCAAATCTTTGGTGAAACGAACTTCACAAAAATTCCCCCTGGCCAAAACCAAACGCCATCTTATATTAGTGAAATAACACAATACGAGTCTCTACTACTCCATGTATTACGATGCATCATCAATAAAATGTCTTATGATGCATTATTAATAAAATATTAGCAGTACTACTTTTGTTACAAAAATATCTTACGATACACTATCAATAAAATGTCTTACGATGCATTATCAATAAAATATTAGGAGTGCTACTTTTGCTACAAAAATGTCTTACGATGCAGTATCAATAAAATATCCATCTTATCTTGATTTCCCTAACGTATTAAATCACATCAGCCGCCTGATACGACGCTAACCTCGGTGAGTGTGTGGCTGTCAGATTGAAGCAAGATCATGAGTTCCTCATTTGACACCTCATCCATGTGCCAACCTCCCACACGTCCCAATTTGCAACCTTATTCACCCCCTTCGCATCGTTATCTCCCCACCAACCCTCACACGACGCCTATAGGAGCACTCGCCTCCCTAGCTTCGCCATGGCCTAACAACCAACTCCTGATTCTGATGCTTGTGTGCCTTTTTCTAGCTGGCCCCTCCCATGTGTGCCTCTCGCCATGGCAAGCAACCACTCCAGTCCTAGTGCCCCTCTAGCTACCTGGCCATGGGATACCCGATCTGACCCGGCCCGGTCTTGCCCGCGGGCCGAACCTGGGCCTATGTTTTGACCCTGAAGGACATGCCGGGCTGGATCGGGCCTTGGCTTGCCATATTTGCGTCTTAGGGAAGAGGCCCGGCGGGCTTTTTCACCGGCTTGCCGGGCTTGGGCCTGAAAACTAGGCCCGACAGCTGGCCCGAGCCTAGGTTTTCTGCTTCGGGCTTTGTTACGCCTGGCCCGACCCAACGGCTGGCCAGGTATACCCCTCTAGAAAAACACGATAAGATGTGCCCCTCCTCCAAGCGTGGTCTTGCGGGGGTGCTGCAAGGCGGAGGTGCCCCTCGTTCGTCTTTGTTGTAAACCGGGCGGCATCTTGCAATGCCGACGGGCACAACTGTGAGTGAGAGATGCTTTTGCAACAACGGTTTCGTTGCAACGAAGGTTTGCAAGAAGTGTCTTCTTGCAGTGGTGACGAGCACTGCCGAAGATATTTTACAACCAGGGCCATGTTGCAACAAAGGTTTACAAGAAGGGTCTTGCTGCAATGACGAAAGATAGGCCATAGATGCTTTTGCAATAACGATCCCATTGCAATGAAAGTTTGCAACAAGGGTTTTGTTGCAACGGCAACGGACACGGCCACGAGCCAAAAATGGTTCGGGGAGATTGCAGCAGGGTTCCTGCTGTAGAGGGCCGAGCGCATCCTTGGTCTTGTTTCAAAGGAAAAAATGGTTCGGGGAAAGATTGCAACAAGACTCCTAGGGCCGAGCGCAAGACTTGCATTGTTGCAAAGGCTTGGTAGAGATCAGACGAGTATTCGGGCTCCATCCAATGGCTGCCGAGGCGGGCGATCTTTTTAGATTATCATCCAACCGATGCATAGCGCTTCCCTAATTATTTCCCTTAGGAGTAGTCCTTCATAAACAAAAACTTTTGGACAATACTTCATCAACATAATAAGCCTAGAACCACATCCGGTTAACTTACTTAGCAGGCAACATAAGAAGGAACATGAGAAGGATACAAAGGCGGGATGCACGCAAGCTTCAAGAGACGAGAGGAGATGATAGTTGTTCTTTTTATCTGGGGAGAGATCAGAGTCTGATGGAGTGCGAGTTTCCATTTCTTCATTTGGAATCTGGGCTCTTCGACTTATTTTTTGGATTTATTTTTTATTTATTTTATTTTATTTTTCCCTCTTCCTCTATCCATATCCTCTAGGTACAACGTTTGCATCAATAGAGAATTTTTTCCTTTGTATACATCTATATTATTCCATTCCAATTTCTTTCCAAAACTTCACAAGAAAAATCCCAGATTGCATCCAAAATTGACGGGTTAATTTGTGAAATGTTTAATTATTCGAATGTAGTTAATCATCCTAACCAAGATCGATTATTGGATTACAAAAATTACTTTTATTCTGAGGGCATTGGTGCGACCTGTCTATTAGGCAACAACGCAACCTTTTTTGTAGAGACAAGCAACACGTCGAGCTCAGGAAAACGTATATGTGCGGCTCCATGCTCAGTTTTGCTCCCATGTACGTGTGTTGCATCACAAAAAAGACACAAACGAAGTGATGTTCCTTCATGACATTCTGTTTTGAGTTGACATTGTTGCGTCAACTCAGAAAAAAAAAGTTGACATTGTAGCACGGGTTTCAAGATAAACATACTCAGTTATTTTACGGACACGCAAAATTCAGTTATATACTGAGCAAAATAGAATAGTCTATTTGAGCCAAATAGAATAGTCAGAGTGAATACAAATGGAATCATCACATCTACCCTGAAAGAACTACTAAACTCTGCATGTAGTAGCTAGGTACATGTTCATTACAAATTATTGACTTAAACCGTCTTCATCTTGCCTCTGATCAGAGGTGGAGAGCATGCCACGGTCAAACACCCAATCCATCTCGTACAATACTGGTGTGATGAAATCGAACCGTCTTCTACCATAGACTCCGTTACACCAAGTACTACTACAATCATACATTGGAAACCTGCAATATCCCTTGTGAGGCTCCATTTCCTCGCCCTTGATATCAATGGACGCCTTCTCCTTGCTCTTGAGATCAATGGTGAAAAAGGAACCACCACACCGCTCGATGAGCATGGCACCTCTCCTCTCTGCGTAGAAGACATTGTTTATTTCGTCCTTGCTTCCTAGATTTATCAGGTCGGAGCCCAACCACCCTCCCGAGCTAGCCTCACGGCCATAGCCGCCGTCATCTTGTTCTTGCTTGGTCCAGAGCACTAATATGCCATGGTTCCGCATACTCACGAACGAAAGCTTTCCTTCCCCGGAGACACACGGAAACAACACCCGCCCCCACTGCCGACAAGCTTCGACGTGGATTGGGATCTTGGTCAGAGAGACATCCGTGGTGATAGCGTTTACATTGAGCGTGTAGAAACTAGTCTCGTCCTTGTACAACCAGTGCACGGTGTTATGGGTGACAACGCCGGCGAATGGTCCACACCTGATGAGTTGTGAAGCCTGGCAAAACTTGGTGGGCGTGCTCCAAGTATCCGTGGCAGAGGAGTACATGTAGACATATATGATCCCATTGTCGCCGGTGTAGGTCAAGAGCACTTGAAACCACGACCGTTGTCGTGGTTGATCCAAAGAATCAATGACACCACGGTCCTCGTCGGTAAGGAGTGCGCAGCCGGTGAGGTGCCAGTCCAAAGATCCAGTTAGGTCGAAGGAAAGCAATGGAAGAAGACTGCGCTGCTTGTCGACCACAGGACGGCATACCGCCAGCTGGATCTTATCACGGGCGCCTGTACCGCGCATGTCGTGGAACATGGTAGGCAGCAGGATGCTCACGAGAAGAAGACCACGGCGCGATGCGAGTGGCCTCGCCAAGTCGAAGAGACCATCGTCGTTGTCGACCAGCGAGGCAAAGGTGAGATGCGCACCATGGACGAACGAGTTGAAGGTAGTATCACTATGTGCTCCGCCAAGCTGAAGGTTCAAGAATTCCGGAGGGTGTCCGTGTTTCGGGCGGGGCTTACCGGCGGGGCACGCGTTCTGGTAGAAGACCCCGGCGAGGATGGATGGGTGGCGCGCCGTCTGCGGCCAGAGGCCGATGCGTCGGAGGAAGGCCGGGTCGGTGACGAGGCGGCGCCATCGCTTGCACGTGGCTGCGCAGCGGAGGAGGTCCTGGTAGCTCGGCAGGCGCCCGAAGACGTCGCGGAGGATGTCGTCCGCGATTTCGCCGCCGGCGCGGCGTAAGCACGCATTGGTCATCGATCTCCGTTACGCATCGATTAATCGATCTGCGTATAGATTTGTCGATGCCGGCGGCCGGTACCTTGCACGACCTAGCTAGTAGACGACTAGCTCGAAGGAAAGGATCAGCTTACGACGACCCGTGCGTATCAAGAGTCAATCACCGTTTGAGATATTTGATTTCAAACGTGTAAATGTATCTACACACAACTAAATAAACCACGGACGATATATATCGTGCATGTCAGTTAGCAAAGCCCTGGAAAGTCTGGATACAGTTCCAAGAGATCAAGTTATCAACATTTGCTTCCTTCCCAGCAGTTGGCCACCAGTTTTTTTTCTCTTTTTAAACAAACGCAAGCTAATCTTATACTGAGAAGCCATAATTTTTTCTTTGTTTTAAACAATTGAAAGCTTTTTTAGACAATAAATACCATGATATATTGTAGTAGCAAATTGTACATGATAGAGATACATGAGCTGACTCCAGCGATTAAAAAAAAAGTCTAAAAAAAACGAGCAAATCTTTGAGATTTTCAAACTCTTCCTTCTTCCATGACATAATTTTATACTTTTTTGAAGGCAACCATAGGAACATAACAAAAGTATCAAACCACAGACATGTAAATACCAACAAGGATTCTCCCAATGTTTTAATTTAAGCCGCAATGCCAAGGCTGTGATGCATGCATGGCGCCATAAAGTAATCAACCAACGTCGACAAGAGTACCAACATCAGTATTCGAGGGACAAAAAATCGAACAACCAGGTCGAAGTCGCTGGAAGCCGATAGTACAAATCACCATTGTCGAGGACGTAGCAGTCGGGATAGATATTGCGAGAACAATCCTCCTCGCGGCGACCAAGAGAAAAAAAAATCCAAAACCGATCTGACGAAGCAAGATCTGAAGAACCATACCTAGACAAATTTAATCTTCCAATATCACCATTAACATCAGGAAAAACTGTCTCTCAAGCAATGGGCACGTTACATCCACGATTGAAGCTAACTATTCAAAAAGGTTATTTTTGCAGGAAAACTCTCAATCTAATCACCTTCAATTATAACAATACAATGAAAAATAATAAAAATTATATTTAGATCCTTATACCACCTAGCAATGACTAACACTGAAACGAGTCGAAGACGCGTCATCCTCATGGCCACTCCCTCGCCGGAGCAGGGCAACGAAGGTTTGTATTCAAGCTTCCGAAAAACAGATGTAAGGAAATCATGGATGCATTTTTGTGGTATTGGGGCGATGATGCTAACGAAAGGAAGATTTACTGGTTTTGTTGGCGGAAACTTTGTGTACCAAAGAAGCGTGGTTGTTTGGGATTTCATGATCCTCGAAGTTTCAAACTGACAATGCTTGGAAAATAAGCATGGAGGTCTTTTTAATACAGTACAACATAGATGCGCATATACGTGTATACACGCTCGCCCTTATGAATGCACACATGCACACTTTATCCCTAGGAGCATCTTCGAGATATTGAGCCGACACAATATGAAGTCACCACATACACTTCCGTAGTCGACGACAACGTCTCCTCCACTGAATGAACATTGCCGGAAGGACTGAAATTAATTAAAAAAATACGAGCACCAATGCCAGGTCTAGGAGTTGAAACCAGGTAGGCCGGTTCCACCACAAGAAACCTAATCATTTGATCTACACTCAGATTGTAACAAGTTTGGAGGTCATTGTGTAATCCTGAATATATGTGCTAGTGTGTTGAGTGTTATTTTTACGCTCATCAAACCTGAGTTTAAATCGAGATATTTCATAAGAATCAAGATATTCACTGCGATACTGCTACTAATGACTAATGAATACAAAGGATTCAAATACCTATCTTTATTTTGCTTCCATGGAAAATGAGTTATTTATGGAAGAAATCAAGCCAATCTACCCTATAAACCTCGCTATGCTACCCACATACCTGAGCTATCTGCGTCGTGTGGTGATTCCGCCTCGCACGATGCCTCGCTCGTGATCTGTTACAGCGCTGTCAAAAATCCGACCACTCATTTTTCTGCATGCTGCACTTTTCGGCTCAGGTCGATGACAGGTTGGCCTTTGTTCATCACGTGCCCAGGTTCGCAGTGTGGGTGGTGTCTCTGTTCGGTGAGAAATTTATTGACTGGAGCAATCATGGGTGACGTGGGATAGGCCAGGTCTCGCACGCGGGTGGGTGGATTCGCGCGCGCCTACTGATACGTCCATTTTGCATCATGCTTTTATATCGATATTTATTGTATTATGGGCTGTTATTACACATCATGTCACAATACTTATGCCTATTCTCTCTTATTTTACAAAGTTTACATAAACAGGGAGAATGTCGGCAGCTGGGATTCTGGGCTGGAAAAGGAGCAAATATTAGAGATCTATTCTGCACAGCTCCAAAAGTCCCGAAACTTCACGGAAGACGTTTTCAGAATATATAAAAAATACTGAGCGCAAGAAGTTCATCAGGGGGGGCACACCCTGCCCACGAGGGTGGGGGGCGCGCCCTACCCCCTGGGCGCGCCCCCTACCTCGTGGCCCCCCTGGTGGCCCTCCGATGGCCATCTTCTGCTATATGGAGTCTTTCGATGAGAAAAAAATCATAAGCCATCTTCTCGGACGAAACTCCGCCGTCACGAGGCGGAACCTTGGCGGATCCAATCTAGGGCTCTGGCAGAGCTGTTCTGCCGGGGAAACTTCCCTCCAGGAGGGGGAAATCATCGCCATTGTCATCACCAACGCTCCTATCATCGGGAGAGGGCAATCTCCATCAACATCTTCACCAGCACCATCTCCTCTCAAAACCCTAGTTCATCTCTTGTATCCAATTCTTGTCTCCAAGTCCGGGATTGGTACTAGTAGGTTGCTAGTAGTGTTAATTACTCCTTGTAGTTGATGCTAGTTGGTTTATTTGGTGAAAGATCATATGTTTAGATCCTATATGCATATTAATACCCCTCTGATTATAAACATGATTATGCTTTGTGAGTAATTATGTTTGTTCCTGAGGACATGGGAGAAGTCTTGCTATTAGTAGTCATGTGAATTTGGTATTCGTTCGATATTTTGATGAGATATATGTTGTCTCTCCTCTAGTGGTGTTATGTGAACATCGACTACATAACACTTCACCATTATTTGGGCCTAGAGGAAGGCATTGGGAAGTAATAAGTAGATGATGGGTTGCTAGAGTGACAGAAGCTTAAATCTAGTTTATGCGTTGCTTCGTAAGGGGCTGATTTGGATCCATATGTTTCATGCTATGGTTAGGTTTACCTTAATACCTTTGTTGTAGTTGTGGATGCTTACAATAGAGGTTAATCATAAGTGGGATGCTTGTCCAAGTAAGGACAGTACCCAAGCACCGGTCCACCCACATACCAAATTATCAAAGTACCGAACGCGAATCATATGAACGTGATGAAAACTAGCTTGACGATATTCCCATGTGTCCTCGGGAGCGCTTTTCTCTATATAAGAGTTTGTCCAGGCTTGTCCTTTGCTACAAAAAGGATTGGGCCACCTTGCTGCACTTTATTTACTTTTGTTACTTGTTGCTCGTTACAAATCATCCTATCACAAAACCATCTGTTACCACTTATTTCAGTATTTGTAGAGAATATCTTGCTGGAAACCGCTTATCATTTCCTTCTGCTCCTCGTTGGGTTCGACACTCTTACTTATCGAAAGGAAAACGATAGATGTAACACCCTCGATGCGAGTATATCTCCCACGTGTCGAGGCACGACTTAGAGGCATAATCGCATTGAAGGCATATGTCACAAGTCAGGCAATCATCACAAACATCCCATGTAATATAGATGAATAAAAGGGATAACATAGTTGGCTTACAGTCGCCACGTCAATCAAGTACATAAATAACATACATCAACCAAACACTCATGGCCCGACTACGGCGCCAAAATAAAAGAAAACCCAACATGCGACACGGTCCCAATCACCCCCAACTGGGCACCACTACTGATTATCAGGAAAAGAAACATAGTAGCACTGAGAGTCCTCGTCAAACTCCCACTTGAGCTCATACGCGTCACCTGGAGCGGAATCACCTGGACCTGCATCTGGTGTAATAGTAATCTGTGAGCCACAGGGACTCAGCAATCTCGCACCCTCGCGATCAAGACTATTTAAGCTTATAGGAAGGGTAAGGTAAATATATGTGGAGCTGCAGCAAGCGACTAGCATATATGGTGGCTAACTTATTCGCAAAAGAGAGCGAGAAGAGGAGGCAAAGCGTGAGCGAGAAACTAGAGAGCAACCTGCGCAAACATTACTCCAACACCGTGTCCACTTCCCGAACTCCGCCGAGAAGAGGCCATCACGGTAACACACACGGTTGATTCATTTTAATTAAATTAAGGTTCAAATTATCTACAACCGGACATTAACAAATTCCCATCTGCCCATAACCGTGGGCACGGCTTTCGAAAGTTCAATCCCTGCAGGGGAGTCCCAACTTAGCCCATGACAAGCTCTCACGGTCAACGAAGGAATAGACCTCCACCCGAGACATTCCGATCAGACTCGGTATCCCGGTACAACAAGACATCTCGACAGGTTAAAACAAGACCAGCAACACCGCCCGAATGTGCCGACAAATCCCGATAGGAGCTGCACATATCTCGTTCTCAGGGCACACTCAGATGAGCTCTCCATACAACTAAAACCAAACCTCGAGTTTCCCCGAGGGGGCGCTGCACAGGACTCTAGTTCGGACCAACACTCAGAGGAGCACTGGCCCGGGGGGGGGGGGGCTAAAATAAGATGACCCTCGGGCTCCGGAAACCCAAGGGAAAAAGAGGCTAGGTGGCAAATGGTAAAACCAAGGTTGGGCATTGCTGGAAAAGCTTTAATCAAGGTGAACTATCAAGGGGTTCCCATTATAACTCAACCGCGTAAGGAACGCAAAATCCGGGAACATAACACCGATATGACGGAAACTAGGGGGGCAAGAGTGGAACAAAACACTAGGCGAGAGGCCGAGCCTTCCACCCTTTAACAAGTATATAGATGCATTAAGATAACAAGATAATATGATGATATCCCAACAAGTAAATAAATGTTCCAACAAGGAACGCCTCCAATCTTCACCTGCAACTAGCAACGCTATAAGAGGGGCTGAGCAAAGCGGTAACATAGCCAATCAACGGTTTGCTAGGACATGGTGGGTTAGAGGTTTGACATGGCAATTTGGGAGGTTGACAAGCAAATGGTAGGCATCGTAGCATTGGCATAGCAAAGAGCTAGCAAACTAGCATAGCAAAGATAGTAGTGATTTCGAGGGTATGATCATCTTGCCTGCAAAGCTGTCAGAGTTGACTGGATCCTCAAAAGCAAACTCAACGGGCTCCTCGTTAGCAAACTCGTCTCCCGGCTCTACCCAAACAAGACAAACAATCAACAAGAATACAATCAACCACGTGCAAGGACAAACAATAAGATGCAAAGATGGTATGCTATGCGGGATGCGATGCGGGATGCAAAATGCAAGATATGACAGGAAATGCATGAACCTGGCCTCAACTTGGAAATCCAAGTGTGCCACTGGAAAGATGAGATGAAATCGCTTGAAAACGATATAAAGAACGCCCGAATCGGAGTTACGGTTTGGAAATGGCAAGCGATTCAAAATTGGCACCGGTCTGCGATTTACAGCAAGTAGGCATCTAAATGCAATGAAATGAACATGCTACAACACCCAAACATGGCAACAAAATACATGAAAGGGAAGCATTCAAGATGCTTAACAAAAGACTAGCACTGAGCTACGACCAATTCATCCATTAACAGGTTCAAACAAGCATGGCAAAAACGCAAACGGTAAACAGATCTCAGACTTAGTGAAATTAACACTTGTCTGAAATTTCAGATCATGAAGCCCTCTTCGGAGCAATAAAACAACATGCTACAGGACCTGATTATGACAAAGAAGAATATGCCATGGAGCTACTCACCAAGCTTAACAAAAGTCTCTTAGTGACCTTGAGCCAAAAGGGATCACAAAATATACTAACAAGCACACGAACATAGCAAAAACATAATCAGTTTTCAGACTTGGTGAAAACTGGCACATGCTGAAATATAACTCACGAAGGCATGTAAACGAGTTCGATGCACTCACTACGGAGCAAGTCATGGCAAGGCAAGCATACATCCATTAAGAAGGCACAAAATGCAAGCTAGACATGGCAAGAACAATGGCATAGCATGCACGGATCAACTACAATAACATCGGCAAAATCGCAAACAAGTTGACGATCCACCCAGATTCACAACGAAGCAAAAGTAGAGCTCAATTGACTCAAGCTAGGGTGCTCCATAATTGCAAACAAAGACATGGATGGATAGAGCACTACAAGATGAACAAAACTCCTTTACTGATCATCCTCAAAAGAGGCACGGATCACTAGGAAACAACATGAACATATGGCATCATGAACTAAACAATCCCAGGACTTAGTGAAAATACTAAGTCCCTGAAAACAGATTTACTGGGTGCCTCACTTTGCAAGCTTGCACTAGGCACCACACACATCACAAAAATACATGGGTTGCACCTCTGGAAAGATGACAAAACCCTTAACAAAACATATGTACAACTCATGGGCATATCATGCACACAATGATCATGGCAAAAATGACAAAAGTCTAAGATGAAGTAGCAGATCTGACAATTAACTCACGAAGCCCCCTTCTAACAGCATTTCGGGCATCAAGATGAGCTCAAATGAAAATGATGTAATGGAACGAAATGATGCACTCTCTGAGGCGAATATTTTGATATGCTATATGTCCAAATCGGAGCTACGGATGCAGAGATATACCGCGATGAAAAATGCCAAAATTTAAGGGGAGTGGAGAGAAAGTCAACCCTCGCTCGGGTTTACTGTAGCAGCGGATCTGGATCGGATCGTGCACGGACTTCGAGGCGGCGGCGCTCCCGCCGGAGTTGACGAAGACGATGGCGGCCGGGCGGAGCTAGGGCGCGGGAAGGCCGGGACGAGGCGGCGGGGTCGTGGCCGGGCGCGGACGGGGCGGCGCCGGCTCGGGCAACGAAGTCGAGGCCTCCCGCGGGCGGCGCCGGCGATGAAAGCGGTGATGGCGGCGCTGGCGGCCCACGGCGGCGCGGAGAAGGTTGGCGGCGGCGCGGCGAACGGCGTCGGGGAGGAGAAGGGCGGCGGGCGGCGCGCCTCCTCTGGGCCGCGGGGGCTCTACGCGGGCCGGGCGGGCCGCGCGCGGAGGTGGACGGCGGGGGACACGTGGCGGATCGCGGTAGGCGGCGGCGGAATCCGGACGTTGTCCGGCTCGTCCGGACACGTTCGGCGGCGGCGGAGAGGGATTTTTTTAGGGTTTCGAGAGGGGATCCGTGAATTTTCGAGGGGGGTGTTTAAATAGGCATAGAGGGAGCTAGGAGAGTCCAAATGAGGTGCGGTTTTCGGCCACGCGATCGTGATCGAACGCTCTAGATGATGGAGCAAAGTTTGGTGGGTTTTGGACCAAATTGGAGGGGTGTTGTACTGCAACACACACGAGGCCTTTTCGGTCCCTCGGTTAACCGTTGGAGTATCAAACGAAGTCCAAATGATACGAAACTTGACAGGCGGTCTACCAGTAGTAAACCAAGGCCGCATGGCAAGTCTCGGTCCAATCCGGAAATGTTTAATCCCTACACACGAAAGAAAGCTAGAAATGACCACCGGAGGAGAACAAAGCGCCGGAATGCAAAACGGACAACGGGGAAAATGCTCGAATGCATGAGATGAACACGTATGCAAATGCAATGCACATGATGACATGATATGAGGTGCATGACAACGAAAACAACACACGGAGACAAAAACCCGAATCCGAGGAAATAAATATAACTTAACGCCGGAAACGGCAAGAGTTGGAGTACAAATTGGGAAAGTTACATCTGGGGTGTTACAATAGACCCCCTATACTTGTGGGTCATCAGGCCTCTTTTCTGGCACCGTTGCCGGGGAGTGAAGAGCCTTTGGTAGGTGGAATTTGGTAAGGAAAATTTATATAGTGTGCTGAAATTTACTGTCACTTGTTACTATGGAAAGTAATCCTCTGAGGGGCTTGTTCGGGGTATCTTCGCACCGGCCAGTAGAGCAAAGAGTTGCTCCTCAACCTACTGAACCTACTGAAAAAGAAAATGTTTGCTTTGAAATTCCTTCGGGTATGATAGAAAAACTTCTAGCTAATCCTTTTGTAGGAGACGGAACAACGCATCCTGATGAGCACCTAATATATGTGGATAAAGTTTGTGGATTATTTAAGCTTGTAGGTGTACCCGGAGATGTTATTAAGAAGAAGGTCTTCCATTTATCTTTGAAGGAAGATGCATTGACATGGTATAGGCTATATGATGATACGGGGTCATGGAACTATAAACGATTGAAATTATATATATAATTTTTGGCCTCGCGAAGGAGAAAGCATCACTCAAGCTTGGGGGAGGCTTAAATCAATGTTATATTCATGCCCCAATCATGAGCTATCAAGAGAGATGATTATTCAAAATTTATATGCTCGGCTTTCTGATAACAATCGCACCATGCTCGATACTTCTTGTGCTGGCTCTTTTATGACGAAGACTATTGAATTCAAATGGGATTTATTGGAAAGAATTAAACGCAACTATGAAGATTGGGACCTCGACGAAGGTAAGGAGTCAGGTATGACACCTAAGTTTGATTATGTTAAATCTTTTATGGATACCGATGTTTTTCATAAATTTAGCACTAAATATGGACTTGACTCTGAGATAGTAGCTTCTTTCTGTGAATTTTTTGCTACTTATGTTGATCTCCCCAAGGAGAAGTGGTTTAAATATCATCCTCCCATAGAAGTAAAAGTAGTTGCACCTATTAAAGTTGAAGAAAAGACTATCACTTATAATGATCCTATTGTTCCTACTTCTTATGTTGAGAAACCACCTTTCCCTGTTAGGATAAAGGATCATGCTAAAGCTTTAACTGTGGTTCATAAAAGTAATATTAAAACTTATACACCTCCTGAGCAAATTAAAGTTGAACCTGATATTGCTATTGTTAAAGATCTCTTGTCTGATAATATTGATGGGCATGTTATCCATTTCCTTGATGAGACTGCTAGAATTGCTAAACCTTGTGCTAAAGATAAAAACAGACCTATGGTAGGCATGCCTGTTATTTCTGTTAAAATAGGAGACCATTGTTATCATGGCTTATGTGATATGGGTGCTAGTGCTAGTGCAATACCTTACAACTTATACAAAGAAATTATGCACGATATTGCACCTGCTGAGATAGAAGATATTGATGTCACAATTAAACTTGCCAATAGAGATACTATTTCACCAATGGGAATTGTTAGAGATGTTGAAGTCTTGTGTGGGAAAACTAAATATCCTGCTGATTTTCTTGTTCTTGGTTCCCCACAAGATAGCTTTTGTCCCATTATATTTGGTAGACCCTTCTTAAACACTGTTAATGCTAAGATAGATTGCAAAAAGGATGTTGTTACTATCGGTTTAGATGATATGTCTCATGAATTTAATTTCTCTAAATTTAGTAGACAACACCGCGAAGAAGAATTACCTAGTAAGGATGAAATTATTGGTCTTGCTTCTATTGCCATACCTCCTAGTGATCCTTTAGAACAATATTTGCTAGACCATGAAAATGATATGTTTATGAATGAAAGAAGGGAAATAGATGAAGTATTCTTTAAACAGGAACCTATTCTGAAACACAATTTGCCTGTTGAAATCCTAGGGGATCCTCCTCCACCCAAGGGTGATCCCGTGTTTGAGCTTAAACCATTGCCTGATACTCTTAAATATGCTTATTTTGATGAGAAAAAGATATATCCTGTTATTAGTGCTAACCTTTCAGAGCATGAGGAAGAGAGATTATTGAAAACTCTGAAGAAGCACCGTGCTGCTATTTGGTATACTCTTGATGATCTTAAGGGCATTAGTCCCACTCCATGTCAACATAAAATAAATTTGGAAGAAGATGCTAAACCAGTTCGTGATCATCAACGACGGCTGAATCCTAAAATGAAAGAAGTGGTAAGAAAGGAAATACTAAAGCTCCTTGAGGCAGGTATAATCTATCCCGTTGATGATAGTCAGTGGGTAAGTCCTGTCCATTGTGTCCCTAAGACGGGAGGTATTACTGTCGTTCCTAATGATAAAGATGAATTGATTCCTCAAAGAATTATTATAGGTTATAGGATGGCAATTTATTTCCACAAATTAAATAAGGCCACTAAAAAGGATCATTACCCCTTACCTTTTATCGATCAAATGCTAGAACAATTATCCAAACATACACATTTTTTCTTTCTAGATGGTTATTCTGGTTTCTCTCAAATACCTGTGTCAGCCAAGGATCAATCAAAGACTACTTTTACTTTCCCTTTTGGTACTTTTGCTTATAGACGTATGCCTTTTGGTTTATGTAATGCACCTGCTACCTTTCAAAGATGCATGATAGCTATATTCTCTGACTTTTGTGAAAAGATTTGTTAGGTTTTCATGGACGATTTCTCCGTCTATGGATCTTCTTTTGATGATTGCTTGAGCAACCTTGATTGAGTTTTGCAGAGATATGAAGAAACTAATCTTGTCTTGAATTGGGAAAAGTGCCACTTTATGGTTAATGAAGGTATTGTCTTGGGGCATAAAGTTTCTGAAAGAGGTATTGAAGTTGATAAAGCCAAGGTTGATGCTATTGAAAAGATGCCATACCCCAAGGACATCAAAGGTATAAGAAGTTTCCTTGGTCACGCCGGATTTTATAGGAGGTTCATTAAGGACTTCTCAAAAATCTCTCGGCCTCTGACTAATTTATTACAAAAAGATATACCATTTGTCTTTGATGATGATTGTGTAGAAGCATTTGAAATACTTAAGAAAGCATTGATCTCTGCACCTATTGTTCAGCCACCTGATTGGAATTTACCCTTTGAAATTATGTGTGATGCTAGTGATTATGCTGTAGGTGTTGTTCTAGGGCAAAGAGTTGATAAGAAATTAAACGTTATTCAATATGCTAGTAAAACCCTAGACAATGCTCAAAGAAATTATGCTACTACTGAAAAAGAATTCTTAGCAGTTGTATTTGCTTGTGATAAGTTCAGGCCTTATATTGTTGATTCTAAAGTAACTATTCACACTGATCATGCTGCTATTAAATATCTTATGGAAAAGAAAGATGCTAAACCTAGACTTATTACATGGGTTCTCTTGCTACAAGAATTTGATTTACATATTGTTGATAGAAAGGGAGCTGAGAACCCCGTTGCAGACAACTTGTCTAGGTTAGAAAATGTGCTTGATGACCCACTACCTATTGATGATAGCTTTCCTGATGAGCAATTAAATGTCATAAATGCTTCTCATAGTGCTCCATGGTATGCTGATTATGCTAATTACATTGTTGCCAAATTCATACCACGTAGTTTCACATACCAACAAAAGAAAAAGTTCTTCTATGATTTGAGACATTACTTTTGGGACGACCCACATCTTTAAAAAGAAGGAGTAGATGGTGTTATTAGACGTTGTGTACCTGAGCATGAACAGGAACAGATCCTAAGCAAGTGTCACTCTGAAGCTTATGGAGGACACCATGCTGGAGATAGAACTGCACATAAGGTATTGCAATCTGGTTTTTATTGGCCTACTCTCTTCAAAGATGCCCGTAAGTTTGTCTTATCTTGTGATGAATGTCAAAGAATTGGTAATATTAGTAGACATCAAGAAATGCCTATGAACTATTCCCTCGTTATTGAACCATTTGATGTTTGGGGCTTTGACTATATGGGACCTTTTCCTGTCTCTAATGGATATACACATATTTTAGTTGTTGTTGATTACGTTACTAAGTGGGTAGAAGCTATTCCAACTAGTAGTGCTGATCATAACACTTCTATTAAAATGCTTAAAGAAGTTATTTTTCCAAGATTTGGAGTCCCTAGATATTTAATGACTGATGGTGGTTCACATTATATTCATGGTGCTTTCCGTAAAATGCTTGCTAAGTATGATGTTAATCATAGAATGGCATCCCCTTATCACCCTCAGTCTAGTGGTCAAGTAGAATTGAGTAATAGAGAGCTCAAATTAATTTTGCAAAAGACTGTCAATAGGTCTAGAAAGAATAGGTCCAAGAAACTTGATGATGCATTATGGGCCCATGGAACTGCATATAAAAATCCTATGGGTATGTCTCCGTATAAAATGGTTTATGGAAAAACATGTCACTTACCTCTCGAACTAGAACACAAGGCATATTGGGCTATTAAAGAGCTCAATTATGATTTTAAACATGCCGGTGAGAAGAGGTTATTTGATATTAGCTCACTCGATGAATGGAGAACCCAAGCCTACGAAAATGCCAAGTTGTTTAAAGAAAAAGTTAAAAGATGGCATGATAAAAGGATACAAAAGCGGGAGTTTAATGTAGGTGATTATGTATTGCTATACAACTCTCGTTTAAGATTTTTTTGCAGGAAAACTTCTCTCTAAATGGGAAGGTCCTTACGTTATCAAGGAGGTCTATTGTTCCGGTGCCATAAAAATCAACAACTTCGAAGGCACAAATCCGAAGGTGGTGAATGGTCAAAGAATCAAACATTATATCTCAGGTAATCCCATAAATGTTGAAACCAATGTTATTGAAACCGTAACCCTGGAGGAATACATAAAGGACACTTTCCGAAACGTTTCAGACTTCGGAAAGGAATAGGTATGTGGTACGGTAAGTAAACCGACTCCAAAACAGTTTTTAAGGCAATATTTCTCCATTTTGGAATATTTAAAAAAATAGAAAAATAAGAAGCAGTCCGGGAAGGACACGAGGCCTCCACGAGGGTGGAGGGCGCGCCCTGCCCTACTGGGCGCGCCCCTACCTCGTGGGCACCTCGTGCGCTCTCCGGACTCCGTTTTCTTAGACGACACGTAATTTGGTCGGTAAAAATTCATTATATAATCTCCCGAAGGTTTTGAATCCTGTATCACGCAAATATCCTCTGTTTTTGTTTCGAGCTGTTTCCCGTCAGGGTCGTCAAGGCCAGGCATCATGTTGTTGGAAATATGCCCTAGAGGCAATAATAAAAGCATTATTATTATATTTCCTTGTTCATGATAATTGTCTTTATTCATGCTATAATTGTGTTATCCGGAAATCATAATACATGTGTGAATAAAATACACCAACATGTCCCTAGTAAGCCTCTAGTTGACTAGCTCGTTGATCAACAGATAGTCATGGTTTCCTGACTATGGACACTGGATGTCATTGATAACGAGATCACATCATTAGGAGAATGATGTGATGGACAAGACCCAATCCTAAACATAGCATAAGATCGTATAGTTCGTTTGCTAGAGTTTTCCAATGTCAAGTATCTTTTCCTTAGACCATGAGATCGTGTAACTCCCGGATACCGTAGGAGTGCTTTGGGTGTGCCAAACGTCACAACGTAACTGGGTGACTATAAAGGTATACTACGGGTATCTCCGAAAGTGTCTGTTGGGTTGACACGGATCAAGACTGGGATTTGTCACTCCGTATGACGGAGAGGTATCACTGGGCCCACTCGGTAATGCATCATCATAATGAGCTCAAAGTGACCAAGTGTCTGGTCACGGGATCATGCATTACGGTACGAGTAAAGTGACTTGCCGGTAACGAGATTGAACGAGGTATTGGGATACCGACGATCGAATCTCGGGCAAGTAACATACCGATTGACGAAGGGAATTGTATACGGGGTTGCTTGAATCCTCGACATAGTGGTTCATCCGATGAGATCATCGAGGAGCATGTGGGAGCCAACATGGGTATCCAGATCCCGCTGTTGGTTATTGACCAGAGAGCGATCTCGGTCATGTCTACATGTCTCCCGAACCCGTAGGGTCTACACACTTAAGGTTCGGTGACGCTAGGGTTGTAGGGATATGTATATGCAGTAACCCGAATGTTGTTCGGAGTCCCGGATGAGATCCCGGACGTCACGAGGAGTTCCGGAATGGTCCGGAGGTAAAGAATTATATATAGGAAGTGCTATTTCGGCCATCGGGACAAGTTTCGGGGTCACCGGTATTGTACCGGGACCACCGGAAGGGTCCCGGGGGTCCACCGGGTGGGGCCACCTATCCCGGAGGGCCCCATGGGCTGAAGTGGGAAGGGATCCAGCCCAAAGTGGGCTGGGGCGCCACTTCCCCCTAGGGCCCATGCGCCTAGGGTGGGGGAAACCTTAAAGGAAGAGTCGTAGGAGGGGAAGGCCCCTCCTAGGTGCCTTGGGGAGGAGGGATTCCTCCCTTGGCCGCCGCCCCCCTAGGAGATTGCTTCTCCTAGGGCCGGCGCCCCCCCTAGGCCCCCTATATATAGTGGGGGGGGAAGGGAGGACCTCTCACCCTTTGCCTTTGGTGCCTCCCTCTCCCTCTCCAACACCTCCTCCTCCTCCATAGTGCTTGGCGAAGCCCTGCCGGAGTACTGCAGCTCCATCACCACCACACCGTCGTGCTGCTGCTGGAGCCATCTTCCTCAACCTCTCCTTCCCCCTTGCTGGATCAAGAAGAAGGAGACGTTACGCTAACCGTACGTGTGTTGAACGCGGAGGTGCCGTCCGTTCGGCGCTGGGATCTCCGGTGATTTGGATCACCTCGAGTATGCCTTCCTCATCCCCGTTCTTTGAACGCTTCCACACGTGATCTACAAAGGTATGTAGATGCAATCCGATCACTCGTTGCTAGATGAACTCCTAGATGGATCTTGGTGAAACCGTAGGAAATTTTTGTTTTCTGCAACGTTCCCCAACAGTGGCATCATGAGCTAGGTCTATGCGTAGTTCTCTTGCACGAGTAGAACACAATTTGTTGTGGGCGTTGATGTTGTCAACTTTCTTGCCGCTACTAGTCTTATCTTGCTTCAACGGTATTGTGGGATGAAGCGGCCCGGACCAACCTTACACGTACGCTTACGTGAGACCGGTTCCACCGACTAACATGCACAAGTTGCATAAGGTGGCTGGCGGGTGTCTGTCTCTCCTACTTTAGTTGGAGCGGATTCCATGAAAAGGGTCCTTATGAAGGGTAAATAGAAGTTGACAAATCACGTTGTGGCTTTCACGTAGGTAAGAAAACGTTCTTGCTAGAACCCTACTTCAGCCACGTAAAACTTGCAACAACAATTAGAGGACGTCTAACTTGTTTTTGCAGCAAGTGCTTTGTGATATGATATGGACAAAGTTGTGATGAATGATGAATGATCTATATGTGATGTATGAGATGTTCATGCTATTGTAATAGGAATCACGACTTGCATGTCGATGAGTATGACAACCGGCAGGAGCCATAGGAGTTGTCTTTATTTTTTGTATGACCTGCGTGTCATTGAGAAACGCCATGTAAATTACTTTACTTTATTGGTAAACGCGTTAGCCATAGTAGTAGAAGTAATAGTTGGCGAGCAACTTCATGGAGACACGATGATGGACATCATGATGATGGAGATCATGGTGTCATGCCGGTGACAAGATGATCATGGAGCCCCAAGATGAAGATCAAAGGAGCTATGTGATATTGGCCATATCATGTCACTATTATTATTTGATTGCATGTGATGTTTATCATGTTTTTGCATCTTTTTTACTTAGAACGACGGTAGTAAATAAGATGATCCCTTATAATAATTTCAAGAAAGTGTTCCCCCTAACTATGCACCGTTGCGACAGTTCGTTGTTTCGAAGCACCACGTGATGATCGGGTGTGATAGATTCTAACGTTCACATGCAATGGGTGTAAGACAGATTTACACATGCAAAACACTTAGGTTGACTTGACGAGCCTAGCATGTACAGACATGGCCTCGGAACACAGAAGACCGAAAGGTCGAGCATGAGTCGTATAGAAGATACGATCAACATGAAGATGTTCACCGACGTTGACTAGTCCGTCTCACGTGATGATCGGACACGGCCTAGTTAACTCAGATCATGTTATACTTAGATGACTGGAGGGATGTCTATCTAAGTGGGAGTTCATTGAATAATTTGATTAGATGAACTTAATTATCATGAACTTAGTCTAAAATCTTTACAATATGTCTTGTAGATCAAATGGCCAACGTAGTCCTCAACTTCAACACGTTCCTAGAGAAAACCAAGCTGAAAGACGATGGCAGCAACTACACGGACTGGGTCCGGAACCTGAGGATCATCCTCATAGCTGCCAAGAAAGATTATGTCCTACAAGCACCGCTAGGTGACGCACCTGTTCTCCCTGCAGAACAAGACGTTATGAATGCTTGGCAGGCACGTACCGATGACTACTCCCTCGTTCAGTGTGGCATGCTTTATAGCTTAGAGCCGGGGCTCCAAAAGCATTTTGAGAGACACGGAGCATATGAGATGTTCGAAGAGCTGAAAATGGTTTTCCAAGCTCATGCCCGGGTCAAGAGATATCAAGTCTCCGACAAGTTTTCAGCTGTAAAATGGAAGAAAACAGTTCTGTCAGTGAGCACATACTCACTATGTCTGGGTTACATAACCGCTTGACTCAGCTGGGAGTTAATCTCCCGGATGACGCGGTCATTGACAGAATCCTTCAGTTGCTTCCACCAAGCTACAAGAGCTTTGTGATGAACTTCAATATGCAGGGGATGGAAAAGACCATTCCTGAAGTATTTGCAATGCTGAAATCAGCAGAGGTAGAAGTCAAAAAGGAACATCAAGTGTTGATGGTGAATAAAACCACTAAGTTCAAGAAGGGCAAGGGTAAGAAAGCCTTCAAGAAGGACGGCAAGGGAGTTGCCGCACCCAGCAAGCAAGCTGCCGGGAAGAAGCCAAAGAATGGACCCAAGCCCGAGACTGAGTGCTTTTATTGCAAGGAAAGTGGTCACTGGAAGCGGAACTGCCCCAAATACTTAGCGCACAAGACGGCCGGCAAAACGAAAGGTATATGTGATATACATGTAATTGATGTGTACCTTACCAGTACTCGTAGTAGCTCCTGGGTATTTGATACCGGTGCGGTTGCTCACATTTGTAACTCAAAACAGGAGCTGCGGAATAAGCGGAGACTGGCGAAGGACGAGGTGACGATGCGCGTCGGGAATGGTTCCAAGGTCGATGTGATCGCCGTCGGCACGCTGCCTCTTCATTTACCTACGGGATTAGTTTTAAACCTCAATAATTGTTATTTAGTGCCAAGTTTGAGCATGAACATTGTATCAGGATCTCGTTTAATTCGAGATGGCTACTCATTTAAATCCGAGAATAATGGTTGTTCTATTTATATGAGAGATATGTTTTATGGTCATGCTCCGATGGTGAATGGTTTATTCTTAATGAATCTCGAGCGTAATGCTACACATGTTCATAGTGTGAGTACCAAAAGATGTAAGATTGATAATGATAGTCCCACATACTTGTGGCACTGCCGCCTTGGTCACATAGGTGTCAAACGCATGAAGAAGCTCCATGCTGATGGACTTTTAGAGTCTCTTGATTATGAATCATTTGACACGTGCGAACCATGCCTCATGGGTAAAATGACCAAGACTCCGTTCTCAGGAACAATGGAGCGAGCAACCAACTTATTGGAAATCATACATACTGATGTGTGCGGTCCAATGAGTGTTGAGGCTCGCGGTGGCTATCGTTATGTTCTCACCCTCACTGATGACTTGAGTAGATATGGGTATATCTACTTAATGAAACACAAGTCTGAAACCTTTGAAAAGTTCAAGGAATTTCAGAGTGAGGTTGAGAATCAACGTGACAGGAAAATCAAGTTCCTACGATCAGATCGTGGAGGAGAATACTTGAGTCACGAGTTTGGCACACACTTAAGAAAATGTGGAATAGTTTCACAACTCACGCCGCCTGGAACACCTCAGCGTAATGGTGTGTCCGAACGTCGTAATCGCACTCTATTAGATATGGTGCGATCTATGATGTCTCTTACCGATTTACCGCTATCTTTTTGGGGCTATGCTTTAGAGACTGCCGCATTCACTTTAAATAGGGCTCCGTCGAAATCCGTTGAGACGACACCGTATGAATTATGGTTTGGGAAGAAACCTAAGCTGTCATTTCTAAAAGTTTGGGGATGCGATGCTTATGTCAAGAAACTTCAACCTGAAAAGCTCGAACCCAAATCGGAAAAATGCGTCTTCATAGGATACCCTAAAGAAACTATTGGGTATACCTTCTACCTCAGATCCGAAGGCAAGATCTTTGTTGCCAAGAATGGGTCCTTTCTTGAAAAAGAGTTTCTCTCGAAAGAAGTAAGTGGGAGGAAAGTAGAACTTGATGAAGTATTACCTCTTGAACCGGAAAATGGCGCAACTCAAGAAAATGTTCCTGAGGTGCCTGCACCGACTAGAGAGGAAGTTAATGATAATGATCAAGATACTTCTGATCAAGCTCCTACTGAAATTCGTAGGTCCACAAGGACACGTTCCGCACCAGAGTGGTACAGCAACCCTGTCTTGGAAATCATGTTGTTGGACAACGGTGAACCTTCGAACTATGAAGAAGCGATGGCAGGCCCGGATTTCGACAAATGGCTAGAAGCCATGAAATCCGAGATAGGATCCATGTATGAAAACGAAGTATGGACTTTGACTGACTTGCCCGTTGAGCAGCGAGCCATAGAAAATAAATGGATCTTTAAGAATAAGACAGACGTGGATGGTAATGCGACCATCTATAAAGCTCGGCTTGTCGCTAAGGGTTATCGACAAGTTCAAGGTGTTGACTACGATGAGACTTTCTCACCAGTAGCGAAGCTGAAGTCCGTCCGAATCATGTTAGCAATTGCCGCATTCTATGATTATGAGATATGGCAAATGGACGTCAAAACGGTATTCCTTAATGGTTTCCTTAAGGAAGAATTGTATATGATGCAGCCAGAAGGTTTTGTCGATCCTAAGAATGCTAACAAGGTGTGCAAGCTCCAACGCTCGATTTATGGGCTGGTGCAAGCATCTCGGAGTTGGAACATTCGCTTTGATGAGATGATCAAAGCGTTTGGGTTTACGCAGACTTATGGAGAAGCCTGCGTTTACAAGAAAGTGAGTGGGAGCTCTGTAGCATTTCTCATATTATATGTAGATGACATACTTTTGATGGGAAATGATATAGAACTCTTGGACAGCATTAAGGCCTACTTGAATAAGAGTTTTTCAATGAAGGACCTTGGAGAAGCTGCTTATATATTAGGCATCAAGATCTATAGAGATAGATCAAGACGCCTCATAGGTCTTTCACAAAGCACATACCTTGATAAGATATTGAAGAAGTTCAATATGGATCAGTCTAAGAAGGGGTTCTTGCCTGTGTTGCAAGGTGTGAAATTGAGCTCAGCTCAATGTCCGACCACGGCAGAAGATATAGAAGAGATGAGTGTCATCCCCTATGCCTCAGCCATAGGTTCTATTATGTATGCCATGCTGTGTACCAGACCTGATGTAAACCTTGCCGTAAGTTTGGTAGGAAGGTACCAAAGTAATCCCGGCAAGGAACACTGGACAGCGGTCAAGAATATCCTGAAGTACCTGAAAAGGACTAAGGAAATGTTTCTCGTCTATGGAGGTGACGAAGAGCTCGTCGTAAAGGGTTACGTCGACGCTAGCTTCGACACAGATCTGGATGACTCAAAGTCACAAACCGGATACGTGTATATTTTGAATGGTGGGGCAGTAAGCTGGTGCAGTTGCAAGCAGAGCGTCGTGGCGGGATCTACATGTGAAGCGGAGTACATGGCAGCCTCGGAGGCAGCGCATGAAGCAATTTGGGTGAAGGAGTTCATCACCGACCTAGGAGTCATACCCAATGCGTCGGGGCCAATCAAACTCTTCTGTGACAACACTGGAGCTATTGCACTTGCCAAGGAGCCCAGGTTTCACAAGAAGACCAGGCACATCAAGCGTCGCTTCAACTCCATTCGTGAAAATGTTCAAGATGGAGACATAGATATTTGTAAAGTACATACGGACCTGAATGTAGCAGATCCGTTGACTAAACCTCTCCCTAGAGCAAAACATGATCAACACCAGAATTCCATGGGTGTTCGATTCATCACAATGTAACTAGATTATTGACTCTAGTGCAAGTGGGAGACTGTTGGAAATATGCCCTAGAGGCAATAATAAAAGCATTATTATTATATTTCCTTTTCATGATAATTGTCTTTATTCATGCTATAATTGTGTTATCCGGAAATCGTAATACATGTGTGAATAAAAGACACCAACATGTCCCTAGTAAGCCTCTAGTTGACTAGCTCGTTGATCAACAGATAGTCATGGTTTCCTGACTATGGACACTGGATGTCATTGATAACGAGATCACATCATTAGGAGAATGATGTGATGGACAAGACCCAATCCTAAACATAGCATAAGATCGTATAGTTCGTTTCCTAGAGTTTTCCAATGTCAAGTATCTTTTCCTTAGACCATGAGATCGTGTAACTCCCGGATACCGTAGGAGTGCTTTGGGTGTGCCAAACGTCACAACGTAACTGGGTGACTATAAAGGTATACTGCGGGTATCTCCGAAAGTGTCTGTTGGGTTGACACGGATCAAGACTGGGATTTGTCACTCCGTATGACGGAGAGGTATCACTGGGCCCACATGATAATGCATCATCATAATGAGCTCAAAGTGACCAAGTGTCTGGTCACGGGATCATGCATTACGGTACAAGTAAAGTGACTTGCCGGTAACGAGATTGAACGAGGTATTGGGATACCGATGATCGAATCTCGGGCAAGTAATATACCGATTGACGAAGGGAATTGTATACGGGGTTGCTTGAATCCTCGACATAGTGGTTCATCCGATGAGATCATCGAGGAGCATGTGGGAGCCAACATGGGTATCCAGATCCCGCTGTTGGTTATTGACCAGAGAGCGATCTCGGTCATGTCTACATGTCTCCCGAACCCGTAGGGTCTACACACT
Organism: Triticum aestivum; assembly: GCF_018294505.1. Classification (NCBI taxonomy): domain Eukaryota; kingdom Viridiplantae; phylum Streptophyta; class Magnoliopsida; order Poales; family Poaceae; genus Triticum; species Triticum aestivum. Next base: position 681,669,588 of record NC_057797.1, read on the forward strand.
TAAGGTTCGGTGATGCTAGGGTTGTAGGGATATGTATATGCAGTAACCCGAATGTTGTTCGGAGTCTCGGATGAGATCCCGGACGTCACGAGGAGTTCCGGAATGGTCCAGAGGTAAATAATTATATATAGGAAGTGCTATTTCGGTCATCGGGACAAGTTTCGGGGTCACCGGTATTGTACCGGGACCACCGGAAGGGTCCCGGGGGTCCACCGGGTGGGGCCACCTATCCCGGAGGGCCCCATGGGCTGAAGTGGGAAGGGATCCAGCCCAAAGTGGGCTGGGGCGGCACTTCCCCCTAGGGCCCATGCCCCTAGGATGGGGGAAACCCTAAAGGAAGAGTCCTAGGAGGGGAAGGCACCTCCTAGGTGCCTTGGGGAGGAGGGATTCCTCCCTTGGCCGCCGCCCCCCCCCCCCCCTAGGAGATTGCCTCTCCTAGGGCCGGCGCCCCCCTAGGCCCCCTATATATAGTGGGGGGGAAGGGTGGACCTCTCACCCTTTGCCTTTGGTGCCTCCCTCTCCCTCTCCAACACCTCCTCCTCCTCCATAGTTCTTGGCGAAGCCCTGCCGGAGTACTGCAGCTCCATCACCACCACGCCGTCGTGCTGCTGCTGGAGCCATCTTCCTCAACCTCTCCTTCCCCCTTGCTGGATCAAGAAGAAGGATACGTTACGCTAACCGTACGTGTGTTGAACGCGGAGGTGCCGTCCGTTCGGCGCTAGGATCTCCGGTGATTTGGATCACGTCGAGTACGCCTTCCTCATCCCCGTTCTTTGAACGCTTCCGCGCGTGATCTACAAAGGTATGTAGATGCAATCCGATCACTCCTTGCTAGATGAACTCCTAGATGGATCTTGGTGAAACCGTAGGAAATTTTTTGTTTTCTGCAACGTTCCCCAACACATGTTGTCCCCCTCCTCCAACAATGGTGATAACGATGTTTGGCTAATGAAGATAGAGCTGAAGAGGGAAGAACCCATGGAGATCAACAAGGATGAAAGGATCAAGAAGGCCACGGAGGATCACGCTCCGGCAGCAGAAGACACCCTTCAACTTGATCACAATCTTCTTACCCCAACTGAGATTAAAGCTTTCAAGATGATTGAGTTAGCTCGTATACAGAACAAGTATCTCACACGTGAAAATATTTTGTTGAAGGAGCGTATTGTTGCACTCAAGGGCATTATCCGCAAGCTGGAGGAAAATATATTGTTACGCTCGATGTGTGACTATCCATCATCATCTCCATCTTCTCCACCAACAAAGAAGAACTGAGCATCTGGTATGGGCACTCCCCTTGGCAACTGCCAAGCTTGGGGGAGTGCCCCGGTATTGTATCACCATCACTTCTATCTTTACCATTTTTTTTCTTAGTTCGATCCTTTTGATAATATCTTGATCTAGTAGAATAAAGTTTTAGTATGATCTAGTTGTGAGTTTTGCTTTATGATCCTTCTATGTAATCGAGTCCGTGAGCTATATATAATAAAGATTAGTGTTGAGTCAAGGGCTTGATTATTTTGCCATGATCTTGAGTGAATAAAAGAAAAGAGAAAGAATAAAAAGGAAATAAAAGAGATCATATAGATCTTATGGAGAGTAATGAGCTCACATATAAAAAGTATGATGAATAAAAGTTGTTGAGAGTTGGCAAACATAGTTTTGGTCATCGTTGCAATTAATAGGAAGTAATAAAGAAAGAGAGGTCTTCACATATAAATACACTATCTTGGGCATCTTTTATGATTGTGAGCACTCATTAAAATATGACATGCTAAAGAGTTGACGTTGGACAAGGAAGACAACGTAATGGGTCATGTTTTCTTACATCTGAGATAAATTATATTGTCATGGATCATCCAACATGATTGAGCTTGCCTTTCCCTCTCATGCTAGCCAATTCTTTGCACCAAGTAGAGATACTACTTGTGCTTCCAAATATCCCTAAATCCAGTTTTGCCATGAGAGTCCACCATATCTACCTATGGATTGAGTAAGATCCTTCAAGTAAGTTGTCATCGGTGCAAGCAATAAAAATTGCTCTCTAAATATGTATGACTTATTAGTGTGGGAGAAAACAAGCTTTATACGATTGTGTGATATGGAAGAAATAAAAGCGACGGACTGCATAATAAAGGTCCATATCACAAGTGGCAATATAAACTAACGTTCTTTCGCATTGAGATTTTGTGCATCCAACCATAAAAGCGCATGACAACTTCTTCTTCCCTCTGCGAAGGGCCTATCTTTTACTTTTATCTCCTACCTTATATAAGAGTCTTGGTGTTCCTCACCCTTCCTATTTACATTTTATCTTTTGGCAAGCACAACATGTTGGAAAGATCCTGGTATATATGGCTAATTGGATGTGAGTTTTCATGAACTATTATTTTTGACATTACCCTTGAGGTAAAACGTTGGGAGGCAAAACTATAAGCCCCTATCTTTCTCTGTGTCTGATTAAAACTCCATACCCATAAGTATTGCGTGAGTGTCAGCAATTGTGAAAGACTATATGATAGTTGAGTATGTGAACTTGCTGAAAAGCTCTTATATTGACTATTTCCTATGTTATGATAAATTGCAATTTCTCCAATGACTGAGATTATAGTTTCTTAGTTTTCAGTGAAGTTTATGATTCATACTTGAAATTGTGATTGAATTGTTACTCTAGCATAAGAGATCATATGACAAGAATTATATAAGTTGCTGTTCTAAGAATGATCATGATGCCCTCATGTCCGTATTTTTATTTTTATCGACATCTCTATCTTTAAACATGTGGACATATTTTTTGATTTCAGCTTTCGCTTGAGGACAAGCGAGGTCTAAGCTTGGGGGAGTTGATACGTCCATTTTGCATCATGCTTTTATATCAATATTTATTGCATTATGGGCTGTTATTACACATTATATCACAATACTTATGCCTATTCTCTCTTATTTTACAAGGTTTACATAAAGAGGGAGAATGCCGGCAACTGGGATTCTAGGCTGGAAAAGGAGCAAATATTAGAGACCTATTCTGCATAGCTCCAAAAGTCCTGAAACTTCACAGAAGTCATTTTCAGAATATATAAAAAATACTAAGCGCAAGAAGTTCAACAGGGGGACCACACCCTGCCGACGAGGGTGGGGGCGCGCCCTACCCCCTGGGCAGACCCCCTACCTCGTGGGGCCCCTGGTGGCCCTCTGATGGCCATCTTCTGCTATATGGAGTCTTTCAATGAGGAAAAAATCATAAGCCATCTCCTCGGACGAAACTCCGCTGCCACGAGGCGGAACCTTGGCGGATCCAATCTAGGGCTCCGGCAGAGCTGTTCTGTTGGGGAAACTTCCCTCCGGGAGGGGGAAATCATCACCATCGTCATCACCAACGCTCCTCTCATCGGGAGAGGGAAATCTCCATCAACATCTTCACCAGCACCATCTCCTCTCAAAACGCTAGTTCATCTCTTGTATCCAATTCTTGTCTCCAAGTCCGCGATTGGTACTAGTAGGTTGCTAGTAGTGTTAATTACTCCTTGTAGTTGATGCTAGTTGGTTTATTTGGTGGAAGATCATATGTTCAGATCCTATATGCATATTAATGCCCCTCTGATTATGAACATGATTATGCTTTGTGAGTAGTTACGTTTGTTCATGAGGACATGGGAGAAGTCTTCCTTTAGTAGTCATGTGAATTTGGTATTCGTTCGATATTTTGATAAGATATATGTTGTCTCTCCTCTAGTGGTGTTATGTGAACGTCGACTACATAACACTTCACCATTATTTGGGCCTAGAGGAAGGCATTGAGAAGTAATAAGTAGATGATGGTTTGCTAGAGTGACAGAAGCTTAAACCCTAGTTTATGCGTTGCTTCGTAAGGGGCTGATTTGGATCCATATGTTTCATGCTATTGTTAGGTTTACCTTAATACTTTTGTTGTAGTTGCGGATGCTTGCAATAGAGGTTAGTCATAAGTGGGATACTTGTCCAAGTAAGGACAGTACCCAAGCACCGGTCCACCCACATACCAAATTATCAAAGTACCGAGCGCGAATCATATGAACGTGATGAAAACTAGCTTGACGATATTCCCATGTGTCCTCGGGAGCGCTTTTTTCTATATAAGAGTTTGTCCAGGCTTGTCCTTTGCTACAAAAAGGATTGGGCCACCTTGCTGCACTTTATTTACTTTTGTTACTTGTTGCTCATTACAAATTATCCTATCACAAAACTATATGTTACCACTTATTTCAGTACTTACAGAGAATACCTTGCTGGAAACCACTTATCATTTCCTTCTGCTCCTCGTTGGGTTCGACACCCTTACTTATCGAAAGGACTATGATAGATCCCCTATACTTGTAGGTCGTCACCTACTTCCACTGTCCTCGCCTCAATGCTCAGGTGGATGACAGGTGGGACTCCTTTTCTTGCGGGCCCAGCTTTGCAATGTGCATCCGTGTGCATCGGGTTACTGAGGAGACGAGGCGAGCCCTCGGAAATATATGGCCACACTTCCCATTTCTCCTCCCTCCCCTCCTCCTCCCTCTACTCCTCCACGCACTGGTGCAGGGGCGTCCTATACAAATGGTTTTTACCCCTTTTCTGCAATAGATTTTTAAAACATCGCCTTGCGTGTGTGCGATAGGGGGGTACATCCCACATGTTGGGGATATAACCCCATGGTATGACCCACCCATTCAGGGCTAGGTTATCTAGTGGTGACTTGAGGAACAGGTTCGTTATATGGGCCTCGATGACCATGAAGCTCAGGGCCCCAATGACGACTCGTGGAGCGGCCCGGCTCATGGCCCAATGCTTGGGACACCGGCTTGGCAAGGAGATAAAGGAAACTCCCTTACTTGGGATGTAAGATAAGTAGAAAACAAACTAGGGCACGGGTTGTATTGCGACCCGAACTCTAATGTAAGTCCAGGGCCTTGACATGTATAAAGTGGGGGCCCTGAGGTAGAAAGACTAAGTTACAAGCTCTCGAGTACTAACTTTCATTTTTATTGGCTTGGCATCTTTTTCACTGACATAGAATTTTTTATGAGTTTTTGTGCAGTAGACCAAATCAAGCAAAGAAAAAGTACATCATGGCATTTTTTCTTTTGGTCCTTGGCAAAAAAACTCCCAAACATGGTTTTTTCCAGTGAAACATCTACACGGTGGAATTCATACTATTTGTAAATTTATAAATTAGCATGGCAGTTTTTGCAAAGTTTTTATATCATGGCAATTATACATTTTATGTGTACTTTGTTATTTATAAGGAAAATATGATATTGTTTCATGGCATTTAAAAAAAGTAATCTGCGCCTTATGGGCTATTGATGGTTTGCCCTGGCCTTTCCAGACCAGGCTTCCCCCTCGCGATCGAACGACAGTTTTTCGGATCCTTTTTTAGAGAAAAGCAGTACTAGAGTCTCCTACTCTGCCATCTTCACTAATATAATATGGTATTTGGTTTTGACCTAAGCTTTACCTTGCCAAATATTTGGCTATCAGAAATTTGGGTTGGAGCTCTATTAGCCAATGATTTGACCAGTATTGACAAGAGAATTAAACTAGAATACAAAATAGCATTGACATGATAATAATTTTGTCTATGATTCAATCAAATCCCCATAATTATATTCGCCATAGGTTTCATAATTGTGCTTATGGGATCCGTGGGCAGTAAGACCACTTATTTTGCTACTGTTAGCACTTTGTGTTGGCTCTTTTGTGTTTATGTCTCTTATTACTTCTTTGTATCCCCCTATCCCGCGAGGAAAAGTGTTTGGCCCAATCCAAAAGGAGGTCCACAAAAGTCTGATGCAACATCATTTCAGGTTAATGATGTTGTATTGAACAAAACGACTATTTATAATCCTTTACATATCATGTACGTGTATACCAATTTGCAAATTTGTTCCGCATTATGGTTGATGTTGCAGTGATAGGACAACAAGAAGTTGGGGCAAGTAGAGCATATGTGTCCCAATATGGGTGGCATTTAGCAACAGGCTTTCTATGAGCAACTCCAGTAGAATTATCTCGTGTCCCCTCCATAATAATTGTTAACGTGAAGGCTAGAGGGGTAAATTTTGACTCTAGCAGATTCTCCATACCTCCCTCTGCATCCATAACTTTTGAGGGAAGCTTAAAAAAGGCGCAACCCTGTATATTTGGAGGTTGTGGTGGTATAATATAGTGCAGATCAAATCCAACTGTTGTGGCATCACTGAACTTCAGATCCTTCTTCCTCCGCAGTCTACTCATGTTTAATTTTAATTGTCTTGCAACTCATACCAGCCTCACATGCACCGAAACCAACTAAAAAGCCACATGAAACCTACACACTAAGGCCAACTCCAATGCAGGATCCCAGATGGTCTGGCCGCGTCCGTTTCGGGGTAAATGGACATAAGTCGTGGCCCAACGAGCAAGAGTAAACGGACAAGCGTATGTTTTTTGTTCACCTCCAACCCATTCCCGGCTCAAACTTGGGCCGCATTTGCATTCAAACGGATAGCGCGCTAATGGGTGGGACGCGTGCCCTTGTCCTTCCATGGTCCACCCTTCCGGGACACAAACACTCCTTTTTCTCTTCCTCTACCCCATCCCCCCGCTCCCCTGCAATAGTTGTCGCCACCCATATTCCCGGCTACCTCCTCCCTATCTAGCTCGGTCACCCAAAGCATGACCACTAGATTTGTGCCTCTCGCCCCCTCGCAGGCGCACAACTCGTAGGTCTGCGGCCGCTGCCACTGGATTTGGTGCATCCGGCTGCCGGCGATTGTGCCTTGGTCGGATACTGGACCGCACAGCCACGGCAATGCCTCCCCGCCGCATACATGTATTGACTTTGGCTCTAGCCGCTCGGATGTATCCCATTGGCGGTTCGCCAATAATGACATGCCCGACCGTCGCCCGAGCTCGATGCTGGCCCAACGTCTCATCGACTCACCTTTGCCGGTCATAAAGTGCAATGACTTCCCACGGCAGGTCGTGTGCCGCGTTTCTACCACGCCGGAACATCCCAGATGGATGTTCCTCAAGTGCAAAAGAGATGGGGTATGTGTTTCATTTGATTCGGTTGTGCTCCTGGATTCGGCACATTTTCGGTACCTCATTGCTTGCTCAAATTTGTGTGTAGGATGGATGCAAGTTTCGGTATTAGAAAAAAGATTACATTGATCAATTGATAGCATGAATTTTGATAAATGCTCATGCACACGTTGCTAGAATAGAGACTAGAGATGAGACTAGATGCGAAGCAACGTCAAATTCTTTGGAATCAAAGAAGAAAGAAGTGTGCAAGCTCGAGAAGCCAATAGAGAGAATCAACAATGAAGACATAGCGAAGATATTAATCCAACTAGTGAGAGCAGTTATGAAAATTGGATATCTTTTAAAGTGTCTAATTATGATTCTTATTTTCTTTGGTCTTACTTTCATAGCAAATAATTGATAAATTATGTACTTCTATATATCAAAATGTCGTTGAATGAAATAAAAGAAATGTGTTTCGGTGACCAAATAAATGTATACACAAGGGCTCCAGCCGGTCGTGGGCTCCAGCCGGTCGTGGCAGACGATATGCGTCCGCGCATTGGGTGCACGGCTAGCGCATCCAGGAAATGACCGAACGCCGCCCCATTGCCCTACCCAAACGGACAAAATCCGGATAAAATGGACGCCCGTTTGGGGCCATGTGTTGGAGTTGGCCTGATGGAGGCCGTTGCGTGTCCGGCTCGCCTGTCACCCTTTCCCCACTCTTCTCCCCAGCTTTCTGCCACACACCCTTCTTTCTCACTGCCCACCATCGGTGGCTATAAAAGACCTGCGACGACACATCTCAAAGCAAAGCCACGACCTCACAGATCTAGTGTCGCCATAGCGATTCCCCTTCTCCTCCCTCGATCTAGCGCTGCAGTAGCCCCTCCCCGCCTCGGACGATGACGCCATGCCGCGCCATTGACTGGTTGACGCTCCTCACCGAATAGAATGCAGCCTCCCATGTTGTGCAGGGTAGCAACTTTTTTGTGAGATGTGCAAATTACGACTGTTTGTACGTTATACATGATTAATATGTACACATATTACATACTCAAGTAATCATTTTTTACACATTATACTTTTTTGAAAATAAAAGTTAGACCATTGTCTACCTTATGCATTTCAAAATAGGTTATAGCCTCGATAACCAAATGTCAATTACGTGAAGTGTGTGTGGGTGCTGAGCACAATAGTGGAAAAAAATTGTGTGTGTGTTGGGGGGGGGGGGGGGGGGGGGGCTAAGAGAGTAAAAAATTTAAGTTCAGATTCAATATGCTGCGCCCACACTTGCAATGAAGCCATGTCGTCATGAAATCTTGCTCGGTGGCTCCACAATCTCAAAATTTGTTGCTCACATGTATAACAAGCTTAACAAGTTAAACAAGCTGGCTCACGAGTTACTCGAGTCCAGCCAAGTTTGGTTCTGAGCTTGCCATATTAGCGAGTCGAGTTGAGCTAACTCATTATCTAAACGAGCTCTAGCGAGTCGCTGGCCCAACTTGTTCTGAATTCCACCTCTACATCTATGTTTGTACGGCGATCGGGGTTTTGGATGACAACATGGCAACTCTCCTTGGAGATTCATGCCTACATATCAGACGGCAGGCGCCGCGTTCGCTCTGAGTTGCTATAGAGCTAACGTCAATTCTATAGCATTTAGGTAGGTATGTTTTTTGGAAGCTTGAATACAAACTTTCGTTGTTGTTTGTTATAGCTTCGACCGTGGATGTAACGTTTCCATTGCTTGAGACTGGCTTATTCCCATTTACGTGATTCTCAACATAAGATTAGCTTGCATTTGTTTAAAAGAAATAAAATATAAACTGATGGCTTCTCGGCATAGGATTAGCTTGCGTGTGTTTATTTACAAGAAAAAAATGATGGCCAACTCTTGGGAACAAATCAAATGGTTTTTTAGAGGAAAAGGGCACACAGCCCCTGCTACATTGCTCAGAATGGAGCACAAAAATGTTCTACACAGATAGCACGCGGAAGTCAGCAGCTCATTGCTTCAGCCAAAAGCACCAAAAGGCGCAAAAAGAAAAACACACACACTAGTCAAGACCAAGTAAATTTAAAAGGCAACAAACGTGTTTAAGATGGCTCTCCTAGCCTGATAGTTACATTCAGCACCCATGCTATGGAAAAAGATGGCAACTTTTATCATCACCTAAAAGGACTTGGCAGTTCGATCCAACTTATGAATGAACTTCAGACGGCGCCTTCCCACTTCAGCCAGGATCTGGCCACATCAGAAGAGGGGTGCTTCTTGCCAAAAGCTCCAGTTCTTTTGAACACCACTCCACCATGTCCTTGACATGGCCTAAGTCCTAAGGCTAGACAACTCCATGTAGACAAACTCAGTGCAGTTTTCTGCCATACAGCCTACATCCCAGGCCAAGAAACAAAATTGAAAACCATGTTCATTTCGGGTCTTCCAAATATCCCACAGACCAGCTGCATGAACGATATTAACCGCAGAAAATTTGTCTCCTCGACACCAACAGGAAGAAAAGGACATCATATTAATGTCCCTCCATATCCAATTAGCCTAGATACAACTTTCCAGAATTCCACAGCAACGACAAAACCAAAAAATTAAATGATAGCAAGACTCCAGCTCAGAGCAGAAGACACAAGTTGCATCAGGTATAGCCTGCCTTTTGCCTAGGTTATCTCTAGTAAGCAACTTATTATTAGCTAGGAGCCAAAGAAAATTTTGAATCCTAGGAGGGATCTTTACAGACCAAACGGCAGGGGTACTAACTGGCAACACTCCCCTAAAATTAACAAACTTGTAAAAGGAATTGACTATGTACACTCCTTTGGAATTCATATTCCAGACCAAGGAGTCAGTGGCGGAGCTAGCCGAAAAACTCTGGGGGGGGGGGGGGCGAAACACAAATCATCAGTGTCTGGGGGAGGCAAATGCTAAAAATGTTGTAATCTAAGTCTCCCTAAAAAAATTCTTTAGAAATTGGTCAAAGGCTGGGGGCAGCCCCCCCCCCCCCCCCGCCCCAACATAGCTCCGCCACTACAAGGAGTCATCAACATCAGTGTACAGGATAGATTTAGCAATCTCCAGCAACTCATGCCACATGTTCATAAGCTCCTGGTTAAAGCATCTTCTAAATGTAATCTTGAGATTGCAACTATCCCAAACTCTCTCAACAGTAATATTATGCTCATTGGCTATGTTATATAGATCCCAATATTGGGTAGCTAGGGTAGCATTGCCAAACCAATGATCCTCCCAGAATCTAGCTCTCTTGCCATTCCCTATGTGCCAAGAAAAGCCAACCTTAGCAGCTTGAGCTGCCCAGACCACTCCTTTCGAGAAAGGTGAAGCCCCAGTAGCAGAGCAAGCAAAGATGTTATTACTCTCGAGGTCATACTTAAAATCTATGATGTTCTTCCATGTTTTTTCCTCAAAGTTATAATACCTACTTATCCAAGAGGCTAACAGGCACAGATTCATATCCCCAATATCAGTAATACCAAACCCCCCAAACTCCTTTCTCATATTGAGAGAACCCCAAGTAGTCAGATGGTATTTGTGATGGCCCTTATAGTCATCCCAGAAGCAGTGAGCTAGTTGGGAATTAATAAGCTTAATAGCCCATTTAGGGAATTTAATATACCCCATAAGGTAGGTTGGAATACTAGCTAAACAGGGTTGAACTAAAATCAGCCTTTTGCCAAAAGAGAGTAGTATCCCTTTCCACCCTACCCCCCCCCCCTCTTAAATAAACTTGTCAACCATAGCTTGAAGGTCCTCTTTTCTAAGCTTGCTATATTCCAGACCAAGGAGTCAGTGGCGGAGCTAGAAAAAAAACTCTGTGGGGCGAAACACAAATCATCAGTGTCTGGGGGGGGGGAATGCTAAAAATGTTCTAATCTAAGTCCCCCTAAAAAATCTTCAGAAATTGGTCAAAGGCTAGGGGGCAACGCCCCCCCCCCCGCCCCAACATAGCTCTGCCACTTCAAGGAGTCATGAACATCAGTGTATAGGATAGATTTAGCAATCTCCAGGAGCTCATGCCACATGTTCATAAGCTCCTGGTTAAAGCATCTTCTAAATGTAATCTTGAGATTGCAACCATCCCAAACTCTATCAACAGTAATAGTATGCTCATTGGCTATGTTATATAGATTCCAATATTGGGTAGCTAGGGTAGCATTGCCAAATCCTCCCAGAATCTAGCTCTCTTGCCATTTCCTATGTGCCAAGAAAAGCCAACCTTAGCAGCTTGAGCTGCCCAGACCACTCCTTTCTAGAAAGGTGAAGCCCCAATAGCAGAGCAAGCAAAGATGTTATTACTCTCGAGGTCATACTTAAAATCTATGATGTTCTTCCAAGTTTTTTCCTCAAAGTTATAATACCTACTTATCCAAGAGGCTAACAGGCACAGGTTCATATCCCCAATATCAGTAATACCAAACCCCCAAACTCCTTTCTCATATTGAGAGAACCCCAGGTAGTCAGATGGTATTTGTGATGGCCCTTATAGTCATCCCGGAAGCAGTGAGCTAGTTGGGTATTAATAAACTTAATAGCCCATTTAGGGAATTTAATATACCCCATAAGGTAGGTTGGAATAATAGCTAAACAGGGTTGAACTAAATCAGCCTTTTGCCAAAAGAGAGTAGTCTCCCTTTCCACCCTGCCCCCCCCCCTCTTAAATAAACTTGTCAACCATAGCTTGAAGGTCCTCTTTTTTTTGGGGGGGGGGGGGCGAAACACAAATCATCAGTGTCTGGGGGGCAAATGCTAAAAATGTTCTAATCTAAGTCTCCCTAAAAAAATCTTCAGAAATTGGTCAAAGGCTGGGGGCAACGCCGCCCCCCCCCCCCCCCCCCCCCCCCCGCCCCAACATAGCTCCTCCGCTTCAAGGAGTCATCAACATCAGTGTACAGGATAGATTTAGCAATCTCCAGGAGCTCATGCCACATGTTCATAATGTCCTAGTTAAAGCATCTTCTAAATGTAATCTTGAGATTGCAACCATCCCAAACTCTATCAATAGTAATATTATGCTCATTGGCTATGTTATATAGATCCCAATATTGGGTAGCTAGGGTAGCATTGCCAAACCAATGATCCTCCCAGAAACTAGCTCTTTTGCCATTCCCTATGTGCCAAGAAAAGCCAACCTTAGCAGCTTGAGCTGCCTAGACCACTCCTTTCCAGAAAGGTGAAGCCCCAGTAGCAGAGCAAGCAAAGATGTTATTACTCTCGAGGTCATACTTAAAATCTACGATGTTCTTCCAAGTTTTTTCCTCAAAGTTATAATACCTACTTATCCAAGAGGCTAACAGGCACAGGTTCATATCCCCAATATCAGTAATACCAAACCCCCCAAACTCCATTCTCATATTGAGAGAACCCCAGGTAGTCAGATGGTATTTGTGATGGCCCTTATAGTCATCCCGGAAGCAGTGAGCTAGTTGGAAATTAATAAGCTTAATGGCCCATTTAGGGAATTTAATATACCCCATAAGGTAGGTTGGAATACTAGCTAAACAGAGTTGAACTAAAATCAGCCTTTTGTCAAAAGAGAGTAGTCGCCCTTTCCACCCTGCCCCCCCCCCCCCTCTCTCTCTTAAATAATCTTGTCAACCATAGCTTGAAGGTCCTCTTTTCTAAGCTTGCTATAGTGAAGGGGAGCACCCCAAAATTTAATAGGGGAAAAGCTAATTTTGCACCCTAAAGACCAGGCAAAAAAAATAGCTTCATCCCTATCAATATTAATAGGCACAAGGTCACACTTGTGAAAATTAATCCTCATGCCAGAAATGTGTTCAAAACAAGATAAAATCCATTTTAAATTTCTGGCATGATCTAGATTCTTATGTAAAAACAGAAGACTGTCATGAGCATATTGCATGCTAATTACTGCGTTATACTCTATTTTGATAGCTTGATCTCTTGGGAACGGTTTCCAGACTTTTCAGGGCTTTGATAACTGGCATGCACGATATATTTTTTTAACATCAGTACAAGCACAAGCGCTCATATACACGCGCATACACTCACCTTTATGAGCACCTCTGAAAGACTGAGCCGGCATATCATGTTGAGATTCACGAAGTCATCGTAGGCGCCTCGTCGTTAACAGTAACGTCTCCTCCCACTGAATGCGCATCGCCGGAAATCCTAAAATAAATCCAGGAATAAATGCGAACACCAGGATTTGAACCTTGGTAGGCTAGGGATACCACGGTCCCTCTAATCATTCAACCACAGGTTGGTTCGCGGCATGCACGATATATATCGTCCGTGGTTCATTTAGTTTGCGTGTAGATACATTTACACGTTCCAAATCTCAAGCGTTGATTGTGATTGAGACGATACGTACGGCTCGTCATAAGCTGATCCTTTCCTTGGAGCTGTCTGTTGTAGCTAGGTCGTGCAAGGGTACCGGCCGCCGGCCTAGACAAATCTATACACAGATCGATCCATCCATCCGTAACGGAGATCGATGGCCAATGCGCGCGTACGCCGCGCCGGCGGCGAAATCGCGGACGACATCCTCCACGACGTCTTTGAGCGCCTGCCGGGCTACCAGGACCTCCTCCGCTGCGCAGCCACGTGCAAGCGATGGCGCCGCCTCGTCACCGACCGCGCCTTCCTCCGACGCATCGGCCTCTGGCCGCAGACGGCGCGCCACCCGTCCACCCTCGCCGGGATCTTCTACCAGATCACGTGCCCCGTCGGCAAGCCCCGTCAGAAACACGGCCAGCCTCCGGAATTCTTGAACCTTCAGCTCGGGGGAGCGCATGCTACCTTCAGCTCGTTCGTCCATGGTGCGCATCTCACCTTTGGATCATTGGTCGACAACGACGACGGTCTCTTCGCCTACGCAAGGTCACTCGCATCGCGCCGTGGTCTTCTCCCCGTGAGCATCCTGCTGCCTACCATGTTCCACGACATGCACGGTACAGGCGCCCGTGATAAGATCCAGCTGGTGGTATGCCGTCCTGTGGTCGACAAGCAGCGCAGTCTTCTTCCATTGCTTTCCTTCGACCTAAGTGGATCTTTGGACTGGCACCTCACCGGCTGCGCACTCCTCACCGACGAGGACCGTGGTGTCATTGATTCTTTGGATCAACCACGACAACGGTCGTCGTTTCAAGTGCTCTTGACCTACACCGGCGACAATGGGATCATATATGTCTACATGTACTCCTCTGCCACGGATACTTGGAGCACGCCCACCAAGTTTTGCCAGGCTTCACAACTCATCAGGTGTGGACCATTCGCCGGCGTTGTCACCCATAACACCGTGCACTGGTTGTACAAGGACAGGACTAGTTTCTACACGCTCAATGTAAACGCTATCACCACGGATGTCTCTCTGACCAAGATCCTGATCCACGTCGAAGCTTGTCGACAGTGGGGGCGGGTGTTGTTTCCGTGTGTCTCCGGGGAAGGAAAGCTTTCGTTCGTGAGTATGCGAGACCATGGCATATTAGTGCTCTGGACCAAGCAAGAACAAGATGACGGCGGCTATGGCCGTGAGGCTAGCTTAGGAGGGTGGTTGGGCTCCGACCTGATAAATCTAGGAAGCAAAGACGAAATAAACAATGTCTTCTACGCAGAGAGGAGAGGTGCCATGCTCATCGAGCGGTGCGGTGGTTCTTTTTTCACCGTTGATCTCAAGAGCAAGGAGAAGGCGTCCATTGATATCAAGGGCGAGGACATGGAGCCTCACAAGGGGTATTATAGGTTTCCAATGTATCATTGCAGTAGTACTTGGTGTAATGGAGTCTACGGTAGGTTCGATTTCATCACGCCAGTATTGTACGAGATGGATTGGATGATTGACCGTGGCATGTTGTCCGCCACTGATCAGAGGCTAGATGAAGACGGTTTAATTCAATAATTTGTACTCAACATGTACCTAGGGTTTAGTATTTTGTAGCTAGCTAGGATGGGTCCGTTGTTGATCCGGTATTTGTCTTGATGGATCACCGGGGTTCTGGATACTAAACGATGCATGGCAGACATTTCATTCAGGGTAGGTGTGATGATTCCATTTGTATTCACTCCCACTCCGACTATCCTATTTGGCTCAGTATGTAACTGAATTTTGTTTGTTCCTAAAATAACTGAAAATGTTTACCATGAAACCCCGTGCTACAATGTAAAAAAAATCAAGTTGACGCAACAATGTCAACTCAAAGCAGAATATCGTGAACGAAGATCACTTCATTTGTGTCCTTTTTGTGATGCAACACACGTCCATGGGAGCCAAATTGAGCATCGAGCGGCACATATACGGTTTTCCTGCGTTCAAAGTGTTGCTCATGGAAAAAAAGTGTTGCGGTGTTGCTTAATAGACAGATCACACCATTGCCACTCCATCAGACTTTCATCTCTCCCAGCTACGGGGAGATAAACAGCCGATCCGAAAATAACGCTGGCCCCTGCGTCGCTCTTCCTGGGCGACACGGGCGGCGCCACCGTACCCCAGCCTAACTTTCCTTCTCCTCCCGTCTATCCATCCCGCCGTCGCCGGAGGACGCCGCCGGCGAAGCTAGTGCGGCTGATGGTGGTGGCGGGGACTCTTCTTGTGGTTCTTCTTCTCGATGTCACGAGGACCCTGCAAAGAGATCGAATCAATCAAGCCAGATTCACTCGTTCGTATGTCTACTCGGACGTGCATGTGTTGTTAGGCTGCAAATCAATCAAGTTGTCTGTGTGGTTGGTTGAGGCTAGCTTTGCACATATCGTGTGAGTTCTCATCAACGGCAGCGGCTTTGGGCGGGGCTCCATGGATTAGGAGCTGTCTAGCCGTTGGTTGTCTGTCAGCTGCTTGTCTGCAGAGGATGGGCGGGCCTCTCTGTGCCGCTCTTACGCCTTTCTATCCGGTCAGACTCCATGCTTCTCTGGATGCAGATTGGGTGGATCGGGCTCCGTCTCATGCTGGGATGCGGAGGCCGTCGCTGGTGTGGCTGATCTAACATGTTGTTGCCTGTTGGGCCCCACTGACGGCTGGATCATCTCATCCAGGCGGAGGCCTCGCTGTTGATTACAGTGACCACCGAAAGGTCTTCATGAGGGTTTCTCCCTCTAGATCCGGTGGTTGACTTAGGCGAAGTGATTCAAACTATGGACAATGGTTTGACGCAGAGGGATGGTGGTGTAGCAGCGGCGATCACATATCGCAACTTCGCAAGCAGCTGCTGGGATCGTGGAAAAGTGGTGGTGACAACACGTGAGTCACTTGATGGTGGTGCTACTCGAGCACCGAATCTCGAGCTCCGGGGTGAAAGCCTAGGTGACCAGGGTTGGTTATGCCTGGCAATGCCGATGTTTTTACGTCGTTACCTTGTTGAAGGCATTGTTCGGATATGCTCAGATTGATTCTTCAGGGTGAAAACCTAAATCCTGACCTTGAGTGGTTGGATTCGGTGACGGCGGTGATTGATCGCCGCTCCCTTTCTCAAGGCTTTGTTGTTGAAGAACCTCGTCATTCATGTGGTGTCATGAGATGGTTGGTGCGGATATGATCATTAATGTACTTTGCTGGTTGGATCTGATCATTTTGTAATTTTTTTCCTCGCTTACGCATAGCTTTGATCTTATATGGCTTTGCTATTTGCTGGCAGTTTTTGCGTGCATGCGTTAATGTTGACTGTGTGCATTCTAGTTATGCAGAGGCCGGATGTGTTCATTGTGTTTGTATCCTCTTGATGCTCCATTTTGAGCCAATAGAATTCGCCCTTTGTCGAAAAAAAATCTCTCCCAGCTAAAAAAAATCCTCTGGACTCTACAGGCTTGTGTGCTTCCCGCCTCCGCCTCCTTCCCCTGTTCCTTCTTATGTTGCTTGCTAAGTAAGTTAACCGGATGTAGTTCTAGGCTTATTATGTTGATGAACTATTATCCAAAAGTTTTCTTGTTTATGGACTACTCCTAAGGGAAATAACTAGAGCAGCGCAACGCATCAGTTGGGTGATAATCTAAAAAAATCGACCACCTCAGCAGCCATCGGAGGGAGCCTTGAATAGCCGTCTTATCTCTCCCAAGACTTTCCAACAAGGCTAGTGTTGCGCTTGGCCCTAGGAGCCTTGTTGCAATCTTTCCCCAAACCGTCTTTTCCCTTTGAAACAAGACTCAGGTTCCGCTCGGCCCTCTACAACAGGAGCCCTGTTGCAATCTCCCATGAATCATTTTTGGCTTGATCGTGTCCGACTGTACATCACCATTGCAACAAGACTCTTGTTGCAAACATTCGTTGCAACAGGACCCTTGTTGCCAAAGCATCTTTGCTTGTGTCTGTCGCCATTGTAGCAAGACCCTTGTTGCAAACTTTCATTGCAAAAACACCCTGGTTGCAAAAGCATCTTCGACCATGTTTGTTACCATTGCAATAAGACCCTTGTTGGAAAACTTCATTGCAACGGGATGTTTGTTGCAAAAGCATCTCCGGATCGTGATTATGTATGTTGCCATTGCAGTGGCGTTGCCTAGTTTGCAGCTGCGATGGATGGAAGGCACATCCGCCTTCCAGTACCTTGCCTAGAACAGGAGCACATCTTCTCGCATTTTTTCTGGCGGAGCAGCAACAAAAGTGGTTGCTGGGCCATGGCGAAGAGGCACACACGTGAGGCACCGGCTAGAAAAGGCACACAAACACATGAAGTGGGAGATGGTTGTTAGGCCATGGTGGAGCCAAGGAGGCGATTGCTCCTGTATACGTGTGGGGGTTGGTGGGGAGATGACGATGTGAAGGGGGTGGATAAGGTTGCAAATTGGGACGCATGGGTGGTTGCCGCAGGGATGAGTGATGTCTACTACACAACCTTCTTCTTGTAGACGTTGTTGGGCCTCCAAGTGCAAAGGTTTTTAGGACAGTAGCAAATTTCCCTCAAGTGGATGACCTAAGGTTTATCAATCCATGGGAGGCGTAGGATGAAGATGGTCTCTCTCAAACAACCCTGCAACCAAATAGCAAAGAGTCTCTTGTGTCCCCAACACACTCAATACAATGGTAAATTGTATAGGTGCACTAGTTCGGCGAAGAGATGGTGCTACAAGTGCAATATGGATGGTAGATATAAGTTTTGTAATCTTAAAATATAAAAACAGCAAGGTAACAAGTGGTAAAAGTGAGCGTAAACAGTATTGCAATGCTAAGAAACAAGGCCTAGGGTTCATACTTTCACTAGTGCAAGTTCTCTCAACAATAATAACATAATTGGATCACATAACTATCCCTCAAAATGCAACAAAGAGTCACTTCAAAGTCACTAATACCAGAGAACAAACGAAGAGATTATTTTAGGGTATGAAACCACCTCAAAGTTATCCTTTCCGATCGATCTATTCAAGAGTCCGTAGTAAAATAACATGAAGTTATTCTTTTCGTTCAATCTATCATAGAGTTCGTACTAGAATAACACCTTAAGACACAAATCAACCAAAACCCTAATGTCACCTAGATACTCCAATGTCACCTCAAGTATCCGTGGGTATGATTATACGATATGCATCACACAATCTCAGATTCATCTATTCAACCAGCACAAAGAACTTCAAAAAGTTCCCCAAAGTTTCTACCGGAGAGTCAAGACAAAAACGTGTGCCAACCCCTATGCATAAGTTCACGAGGTCACGGAACTCACAAGTTGATCACCAAAACATACATCAAGTGGATCACGTGATATCCCATTGTCACCACAGATAAGCACATGCAAGACATACATCAAGTGTTCTCAAATCCTTAAAGACTCAATCTGATAAGATAACTTCAAAGGGAAAACTCAATTCATTACAAGAGAGTAGAGGGGGAGAAACATCATAAGATCCAACTATAATAGCAAAGCTCGCGATACATCAAGATCGTGTCGAATCAAGAACACGAGGGAGAGAGATCAAACACATAGCTACTGGTACATACCCTCAGCCCCGAGGGTGAACTACTCCCTCCTCGTCATGGAGAGCGCCGGGATGATGACGATGGCCACCGGTGAGGGATCCCCCCTCCGGCAGGGTGCCGAAACGGGTCTAGATTGGTCTTTGGTGGCTACGGAGGCTTCTGGCGGCGGAACTCCTGATCTATTGTGCTCCTCGATGTTTTTAGGGTATATGGACATATATATAGGCGAAAGAAGTCGGTCAGGGGAGCCACGAGGGTGGGAGGCGCGCCCAGGGGGCAGGTGCGCCTCCCTGCCTCGTGGCCACCTCGAAACTTCCCTGACATCTACTCCAAGTCTCCTGGATTGCTTCCGTTCCAAAAATAACTCTCCGAAAGGTTTCATTCTGTTTGGACTCCGTTTGATATTCATTTTTTTCGAAACACTAAAATAGGCAAGAAAACAGCAATTTGGGTTGGGCCTCCAGTTAATAGGTTAGTCCCAAAAATAATACAAAAGTGTATAATAAAGCCCATAGACATCCAAAACAGATAATATAATAGCATATGGAACAATCAAAAATTATAGATACGTTGGAGACGTATCAGCATCCCCAAGCTTTATTCCTGCTCGTCCTTGAGTAGGTAAATGATAAAAACAGAACTTTTGATGTGGAATGCTACCTAACATATTTATCCATGTAATTCTCTTTATTGTGGCAAGAATATTCAGATCCATAAGATTCAAGACAAAAGTTTAATATTGACATAAAAATAATAATACTTCAAGCATACTAACAAAGTAATCATGTCTTCTCAAAATAACATGGCTAAAGAAAGCTATCCCTACAAAATCATATAGGCTGGCTATGCTCTGTCTTCATCACACAAAATATTTAAATCATGCACAACCCCGATGACAAGCCAAGCAATTGTTTCATACTTTTGATGTTCTCAAACTTTTTCAATCTTCCACTACTAGAGAAAACCTTACTAGTGGCGCTAGTTTTTTACATAGCAGTAGCGCGTTGACCCGCGCTATTGCTAGGGCGCTACAGCTATTATTTAGCGGTAGTGAAAGTGCGTTATATCGACTAGAGGGGGGTGAATAGGCGATTTTTATGAAAGTCTTCAAAACGTGGAAGTTATGAAGACAAACCGTAGAGATATGCCTATCACTATGCAGCGGAAGTTAGATTACAGTAGGCAAGCCATGGTCAAGTATTCAATAGAGTGAAAGCACAATGAGAAGTAGCTGCAGTGTAATAAGGATCAGGTAGGAAGAAGTTATGAAGCCAAACAAATCATACAGTTACGTTGTGAAGACAAAAGATAGAGCAAGCATGCAATGGCTTCACAATGAGTAACAGTAAGTAAAAGGAAGTGAAGATAAAACCAGTGACTCGTTGAAGACAATGATTTGTTGGACCAGTTCCAGTTGCTGTGACAACTGTACGTCTGGTTGGAGCGGCTAGGTATTTAAACCAAAGGACACACAGTCCCGGACACCCAGTCCTGAACACGCAGCTCAGGACACCCAGTCCTCACCGTATTCTCCTTGAGCTAAGGTCACACAGACCTCGCCCAATCACTCTGGTAAGTCTTCAAGGTAGACTCCCAAACCTTCACAGACTTCACTCACCGGCAATCCACAATTTCTCTTGGATGCTCAGAACGCGACGCCTAACCGTCTGGAGGATGCACAGTCCTCAAGTGTAATAAGTCTTCAGATCACTCAGACAAGAAGACTT